>NW_021163242.1:97500-247907 GCF_004324835.1 Dendronephthya gigantea | reverse complement strand
TGTACATGCAATAGCACAATTTTTATCCGTTTGTTTTAATCTAACCGTTTTCGAGAACGTCGTAGATTTTAGAAAGCCAATATCGTTTATTTGAATGTGACGATGAGGAAGGCTCGTCAAGTGAGGAATAATTTAAGCGGATAAACTCTGCAAAAGCCAAGATGCAGTGATTACGAGGCAGTGGTATTCGACTCTCCAACTAAATTTATTCAGAAAGGGACTATTAATTTATAACGTTCGCCATAATAGTGTATTCTATCGAATAGACTAACTATTCTTCTATAGCATAATATAGCCTATAGTGGTAGAAACGATCAAACTCGGATGCTTATTCCTAGTCGTCTATAGTTAATAGCCTAAAAGCAGCTAGGAGGTGTATGTCTGTAAGGTTCAAATTTGAAACATATCATTCAATATTTTGTGATAATATATCATTAATTAGAAAGATTAAGATACCCCGGTTTTGGTATACGGGTACGGGTAGGCTTAATTTTTTCATTGGAATTCGTTTTTTTACACGTTCCATGATACAAGTTATGCTTGCCTCAAGAGTTTAAAGTCTATTGGAAAAGAGTTGTCAATTTAATATTTGAAAATATTGAGAAACACTGATGATACAATTTTTTGTACAAAATTTTAGGCTATTTTTACATTTCAAAACTTTAATTTCCTTTTTTCATTTTCAAACTTTTATTTCACATCAGTTTACAATTTCGATTTTAATGAGTGCGGTGACAAGTACGGAAATGCCTTAATTGCTTCCTGTAGTCTGGAAAAATGGCCAACGCGTGGCCTAGTATACCTAGTGTTATTTCTGACGAGATTGAAAATGATAACAACCTGACTATTAGAGAACATTTACGGTATCATAATGCAGGAAGGTATAAATTGTTAAATGCCATAAATTAAATTTCCAGTAACGAAAAAAAAATCCAATAAATTGAATCTAACAAGAGCAGGCACTATATCTTTCACATATCCAGCTTTTACAGTTCATACCTACCTGCATGAATTATGATAATTCACATGCATTATTCCGTAATTATGATAAATGTAGTCTAATTATCATTGTTGTGATTAAGAGCAGGGCCACGAGTTGGCAATTTTTCAAGACCACTTGGAGGATATCAAATATTTTACGTACTTGTCACCGCACTCATTAAAATCGAAAATGCAAAAGTGTAAATAAGAGTTTGAAAATGAAAAAAAGGAAATTAAAACTTTGAAATGTAAAAATGTGAAATGAAAGATCGAAATTGCAAAAACGTAACAATCTAAAATCGTTGGGCTTCCGTACTTAGCCAAGCCTTTGAATTATATTAAATATTAATACTCAAGCCTCATCTATAAAAGACCTTGTTTCTGAGGACCTTGCAACTTCGATATGGATCCCTCGGAAACCATTGCGGACGTTAAATAGTTCAAAGTAGTCGATTTCTTTATATGTAAACGGCGGTTTCGATGAAGTCATCGGGTTTTCGAAAATATATAGATGTGGCCAGACGTTTCAATCGCGCAATTTATTTTCAATGAAAAGAAATAGTCCGGTTGTAAGTTTTTCTTTCTGTTTTATCTTCTTGTATTGAAATCATACAATGTTGACGGCACACAAATAGAAGTATTGTATCACATAAACCATTTTTACATGTTCATGACAATTACGACTAAATGGAAACCAGGCAAAGAATAGTTCTTACGGTACGTCTCTCCTATCTTTGCTGTACCAGTGAGAAAACGTTCTTCAGGCCTGACAGCTGGTGGTTGAGGTTCACCATAAGAATAAAAGTTTAGCTATTTTACTTATGCTGAACCAAATACAATTCTTTTAGGTTCAACTCCAAGACAAATTTCTTTAACGCAGGTATGAATATTCTGTCTACGTATGCAGTATAGCTTTATTATCTACTATTTCTAATGTATATTATGAAAACTTTATTTACGTGGCAGAATTTTTTAAATCTTTGGCAAAAGTATGGGGAATCTTGGAAATCCTGCATGGGCAAAGTTGTATCGAATTTTACCAAACTTTGGGCACTTTTTTGCTAAAATTGCTTAAATTTTAAATTGAATCTCGAATTTTGTATTCGTAACTTGCAGGTTTCATCCCCTTGCCCTCCAAAACTTTCGTCCCTATCTTATAATAAGCTCATATTTCATTTTATTTTCATTTAGAAAAGAGACCAAGCAATTCATTATGGATGAACCTGGCCCAAGTCATGCAGGTTATAGCAATGGTATGAAATTATGTTGTAGTGCTATCAGAATTTACAAACGTAGCAGGAAGAGGTACAGTTGCGAAAAGCGGCAACAATTGAAAGTTTGCGAAATCACGACAGCAAGCTTTTTATGTCACGCAAAATTCGAAATCAAGAAGGCGTCGCTAGATGAACTTAAATTCGCGTTTTGGGTTTTCTTGAGGCTCCTTTGCTGCATTTTCAACGTAATCTGAAGCAATTTTTCAACAAATTGCAGTGCAGCCCTATACAAATTAGAAAAGCATCTTCACCCCACTTCCAGTTGCCTCTGCTGTACATGTAGTCAACGCAGCTTTCTCCCCATTTCCGGGGTCTGTGGATATTTGCATGCTCCGCGCTTTTGAGGAACCCTCTGTATATCATTATTTGTGAAGCACTTGTTGTTATTCTCATTAAATGTTATGTTCAATCATTCAGACTCCGTCCACACGATGCCGGAAAAATTTGAAAACGCAAGAATATTCTTACGCGTATCGTCCACACGTATCCGGCGTTTTCGCCCATTGAAAACGAAAGAATCTGAAAACGCTCTCCAGAGTGGAAGAATTTCAAAACGACGGCTAAGCGGATACGTGTGGACGGCTTTGCCGGATAAATTTGAAAACGATGACGTCACGTATCAAGTCGTTTTCATATTAATTTATAATGAGGTTTGTTTCAAGTCTGGTGGCTTATGCTCAACTTTATATTACTGTATTAGTCTCAAATAAGCCTTATTTAGGTTATTTTCATGGTGATAAAATCTTCGGCAATTCTTGTAGCATTTGCGGAAGTGTTTTACCACAGAAAATGTCCAAAATGCCGGAGTATGGTTCAGTGGCGTAACTAGAACGATAATTGGGTGGGTGAATATTCATATATCCAGTTCTGCCCTACGGATTTCTTTTGTAATTGCAATAGCTTACAATAGAAATCTGTCGGGCAGGACTAAATATATGAATATTCACCCCCCCCCATTATCGTTCTAGTTACGCCCCTGGTATGGTTATACACAATTTCTTATACACGACATGCATTTAATAGATACTCAACAACAATATTTATGAGTTTGGGCTTGTCGTCTGCCCAAAAAAGGTCCTCATTCTTGTTTTTTACTTTGGATTTGGTAGATTTTTGCTTTGAATTCGACATCAAACCTGTGACACGCGGGTGGAAAACATGAAGGTGTATTGCGGGATCAAACAACTTTAGCGTTTTCGGGTCGTTTTTGTGTTTATATACGTGTGGACGAGGAAAAATATTTTATCGGATAAATATTTTTGCGTTTCCAAATTCTTCCGGCATCGTGTATAGACAGGGCCTCATTCATGGCCAGGGACGTAGCCGGGGGAAGAGTTGTGGTAGCGTCGTAGTAGCTACTCTCCCCCCCAAACTGAAAAATTTATTGTTATTATAAACTTACTTTGAAATGAAATAATTTAAATTAGGAAGATTTATTTCTACTTTGAGTACTTTGAGTATGGTAGTTTTATTCATTCCGGGCTGAAACTCCGTGTTGACTGATGTTGTCATGCAAAACAAGCTGAAATTCTAGCCTCACGGCTACCGCCACCTCTTCCCCTCTTTAAGGTCTGGCTACATCCCTGTTCATGGCTACCATTAACTTAAAATACAGAAACTGAATGAGAGATCCTGTAAATTTGGCAACTGGATGTTATAGTGTAGGATGTCAATTGGGACCATGGTTCTGTATCCTTCATCTGCCATTTTTTATATTTCATTGGCGAATTTATTAAATTCAAATTCAAATTCAAATAAAGGCACATCAAGAGTCGATCCTGCGAAAATTTGATTATTGTGTGTATCTATAATTTATAGGTTTAGCAGGATTGCTGCAAATGAGATATGGAGATAAATATTTCTTACACTCCACTACAGAAGGTAAATCATTAATAATTAAACCATTGCTTTCATAAAATAATTTACAATCGCAAAAGGGTTTAAACAACTGATTATATTAAACTTAATAGGCTTTCATCATATGCTTGATACACTGAAAAATCAAGGAAAAAGAAAGATCATATTCCAGAGGTACCGAAATATTAATGGCTTTTTACAACAAGGACTGCGTTGCTTTTTCTATAATTAAATTAATACTTTTTCGCATAAGGCGTAACATCAGATAGCTATTGTGTATTTTACGGCATTAATCGTCATTAACAAGTCTGTATAATTATGGATTTTTATCATCGGTAGGCGGTGGGGTTAAAAAAGGAGGTTTCATCAGTTTTATAGCAGAAACAAGCGTTGGAAGCTAAAAAGCTTCTAATGAAAAAAAAGGAAAATTCGAGTAATAAAGGGCGTTTTCAGAGATAACTGGCTAGAAGCCATCCCCGGCCACACCCCCAAATTCAGAGGGGACACCCCCAAATTCAGATGTTGTAACAACGCAGTTATAACTAGGGCATCATAAGTATATAATTGCAAATTAAGATATAATGAGATTAATAACTCGTGCATTTGATTGGTGGAAACTTCCATCATAACATTTCAACAAATTATAAAGTTATCCATATCAAATGGCGTCAATCGAGCGTTAATTGAACAGGACAATATATTCATATATTCTGCTATCCCTGGATAATTTTTTTTGAAAACAATTTCATTTTCAATGGAAATCAGCCTGGCACAACAGAATAATTATATGAATATGGCCCCCTCAATTAACGTTCAATTGACGCCCATGTCCTTATATGTTCTTCGCTAATTAGGTGATACTATTTGAAAGTTCTTATTGGCAGTGCCGGCTTTGTGAAAAGACTGAGGTTCGATATGTAATGTTTATTCACTGCGTTTTCCTACGTATCTAATTGCTTTCTTAGTATGCTTCAGTTAATTTTTTGAAAATATTTTCCTCATTACACTTATAATTTAGCCTATAGCTATTAAAGTAATAAAGTAATCCTTAAAATTTTTTATACAAAAAAATAGCTAACATCTAAAAAATATACATCCTTAGTAATGGAACTATGTGCACAGGAGCTAGCTATGATGTAATAACTGTGACCCACCGAACACTCGTCTGATATACTTGTATGTTCCCTTCATCGTAAGGTTTATTTTCCAGTTTAGTTCTAAGCAGCTCTTGGAGATATCAAAACGAGCATTGAAGAACGGAGAGATAAATATTGCAGAACAATATGCTGGAAGAGCAATACGAAAAGAGAAATATGAAGATGCATCAAAAGAGAGAAACCCAGAACCTTATTATCATTTAGCTGAAGTCCTTCGAGAGAAAGCATCAGACGAAACCGTGGAGTTACTTCAAAGACAAAAATTCTTACTGCAGGCTGCATCGCTTTACAACTTCGTAAGAAATTGTTTTAATAAAAGTACTGTCGAAAGTGAATTTGCGACGACTCATGAGAGTGTTTTACCAGGAAAAATCTCAAATATTCAAGAACGTCTAATCACAGCGACTGAAGGAAACAACCAACGCTGTAGATTCAATAATGAAACTAAGAAAGCCGCCTTAAAACAGTTACGAGAGGAGTCTAGGAGAGAACTTGGAGTTATAAATGTCAAATACGATGCTGAAACTGGCAATGAGGAAGAACATCGAAAAATATTTATCAAGCAAGCCGCGGAGGTAAGAGATCTATACAAAAAGATTGCATCAAAAATGAAACAGTTCTTTGCAGAAATCATTCAAGAGTGTTTAGAAGTTCTGGGTGAACCGCCATGCGAATACGAAGTAATTCTACTTGGATCATTAGCGAGAGATGAGATGACGCCATATTCTGATCTGGAGTGGGCTATACTAACCAGCTCTGATGACAAACAAGCTAAGCCATTCTTTCGTCATTTGACAATCTTGTTCATTTACAGGTAAAATATCAGATTCCGACGCTAATGGTCATGAACATGCAGAATTGAATGAGAGAGAAAATTAATTATTGTCGCTTGCTGTACTATTTTATCCCTACTTAGGGCCGATTACGTGGACCGGGCTAGCGCCCGCATAAACGGGCTAGCCCAACATATCGTTGTTGTGTTTCTAGTACAGCATAAGAATAAAATACAATAAGGTTAAAACTCAGGTATTGAAATCACTAGGCTTAAAGACATCCCTACAGTTAAAAGTTTCCCGCCAAACGCCATTTGCGCAAAAGTATCGAACTCATGTAATCGTTTGCTAAATTTCAGCCCGGCAAACCGAGCTAGCCCGGACAATTTAATCGGCCCCTTAATATACAATCGTGTTTTTTTCGCAAAAACCCATGAAAATTGTGGTTTATTCAAAAATGACAGCCTGCAGCGAAGCTTAGAACTTCAATGCAGCAATCAATGAACTCAGATTGCAAATAATTTTTTCAGAGCTACCCAGATCTAAGTAAATATTATGAAATTACTCAAATAAGTCGAAAGCTACACCCTTAAGAACTCTTTTTGAAGTTAAAGTGATATTTCATATGGGGTTATGTCTTTGCAAGTCGACATGCCAAGCTCAAAGTTATGCAAAGAGAATGCAATTCTTACAGCAAAATAATACGGAACAATCAGAATTTCTCCCATTATATAGAAGTATCACGCAAATTTGAGTTGCCTATGATCAAAATTGACACCAACCACTTCAAAGATTATAAGCTACGAGTTATTTCTCTTTTGCTGCTGTAACTGTGTTCATCTGATAATCTTGTCCCAGTGTTTATACACTCTTATTTAATTCCACATTTTATTTGGATTGAAAAGTTTACAAAATTTTTTGAAGAATAGTGTGTTTCCTGTGTTTCATAGAAAGGCACTTGTGGGAGTTTGGAAGACTCGGAATAACGAGAAAAAACTCGCCCTAAGGGCTCGTTCTCCTAAATTCCCAAGCCTGTTTCTGTAACTGTATAGAAAGACGGAAAATGTTCTGTATTTCTTAATCATAAAAGCCATGAGGTCAACAGTTTTTCTTTGATCTTCAATCATTTGCAGATTATCAACCTTGGAGAAACCATCCTACCTTGCATGGATATTAAAGTTTTAAAAGGAGAATTCGAATGGTTTTATGATGATGTAACTCCAAAAGGAATTTCCTTCGATGGCCTTCTTGATCAGGCAAGCAAGACTCCTTTGGGCAACACAAAAGATTTTGAGCTCATTCACAGCCCCACTGAAATGGCAAACTTTCAGAGCAACGTTTGGTACAATAAGGATCCTCGTCTCGGTAGGGTTCATTTCATTCATTGCCGTAAAAAGCAACTTAATCCCCGAGCCGGTGCGGAGCACCGTGCGAGGGTACTAATTCCGCTCGGATATTTACACCCACGATGTGCAAATGCGAAATCAAAGTCGTCCGCCATTATGCAATGGACCTCACGCCATGGACGGTCTTCTACGTTATGCGCATGCGCCAGTGTGAACTACTAAGCTCTTGATTGGGCGAGACAAAAATTTGTATTTTTAAACGTCAGTGATTAATTGTCATTTTGCAAAATTTTGATGAAATTTTTAAATTTATGTTTTCATATATATGGAATATATGTATTTTTATTCAAATTAGGGGAAAACTCGAATGTGGTCAGGACTTTTCACGTTTTAACAAATAACAAGACCAAATTTTCGAGTTTCAACCGAATTCACCGTGTATAATGAAGTCGGAAGATTTTAGTTTTTTACACTTGATAATATTTCATCCGGCACAGCTTTAAAAAGTAATTCTCTTGTGGTAAACACAACTTTAATATTCTCAAATGTATTTCACTATAAATCTGAATGTGTTATGTGATAAACGACATTATAAATTCATTTATAAACTCCGTTTTCATAATGACAAAAACCGGTCGAAGCGTAACATAAAACTTCGGAAGTTGTATGAGACGTCTGATGTTATATTTCATGGTAATTAATAATTAAAACAATTTACCATAACACTGACTATAGATGAGTGATTTAACTTCCAGAAAAAGGTAGAAATCTTGTCGTATTTTGCCATTTTTTCACAAAAATATGAGGGTATTAAAACGTAAACTTGGATTCTTTAAAAATATACGGCCGTTGCGAGTTGCTATGACTACAGTGTTCCACGTACAGAAAAATATTTCCATACTTTTCTCAATTTCTTTTTCTCTCTATACCATGTACTCTCCAAAACCCCCAACCCACATAAATTTTCTAACAATCATGTTACCATCCCTCTGCTTAACTGATTTCGTTCAACCGAGGCGAGGGGTTGCTGCATGCATGTATTTCTAGTAACTGCAATATGTTATAATGAACGCCGCCACCGTATAAACCCAGACTTCTTGCTTCTGCCGTTGTGAACAGTACAAAATAGAGATTTAATTTTATAAACTTTATATTTTATGTTATTATATCATTATTAGGTGAAATCCTTTTGAATGTTGCGCCACTCGAAGAAAACAGACATGCTTTACTCGATGAATACAACATGGGACTTGAAAAGATCTTGCGTGAACCATGTGACTTGAATGGCTGTGCTCACGATAGCTTAAATACCAAACCGACAAGAGGAACTTGCCGAGGACTGCGCACGCTCCGAGAGGACATAACCAGATATGAACCACGTCTATTGGGCCTAACTTTAGAATACGAGGGGTATGTAAGTTCTTGAACCTGAGGCCTTGGTAATGTTGTCAGTTTACGATGGGAAATTGTTTGATGTAAAGAAAGAAATATATCGTTTAACTGATCGCGTGGTTGTAGCTCTATTGAATGTCTTTGGAATCGAGGGTAAAGGATCTTTCGAAGCTCTGGACAAGTTGTGTGAGAGAAATGTGATCAGTGCAAGTGCCAGAGATAACGTAGCTAGTGCTGTAGCAATTGCCCTGAAAATGAGGTTGAGTACTTATCTTTCTGCTGGGAAACAAGAAGAGGCAATAAAAGGAAAAGCAGAGAACGCTACATCTGCTTACCATATTCCAGGAGAAAAAGAGTTGTTTCATTTTTTCTATGTGTCCACTCCACTGTTTGAATCATTGCATGGGTTGTGTAATGACGCTAAGAACTCCCCAGACGATTTAGCACAAAGAATGTTCTTCAGTTTCTCTGATGCCATGAAAGGCCACATTTATTGTCGTCTCCTAAATTACAACGCCGCGTCAAAATGCTACAAGCGTGCACTTCAAGATGACCCGGGAAATATTAGCATACAGATGCGACTGCAGGAAATTGAAACCATGCTCAGTCCGACCAAAGAAGATTATAATGAATGGGATGACTTCACGAAGTATATTATACATGGCACAGGGCGCTCTTTCAAATATAAAGATTATAACAATTTAGTTAAAGAAGGAACTGAAATGAAAGAAATTTTTCTCCGCAATAAAGCACATGGGAATAAGTGTCCAAACGATTATTATTTTAAACTGTCTTTCCGATTTACTCATTCTCCTCATGAAAAAAGGCGAGGCATACAAATGTCTGCAACGCGCTTTTACAATGGGGCAAACCATTTTTGGTAATAATCCCAACTTACATTACGCCATAACATCGATGTTGCTTGGAAATTTGTGTATTGATTTAGGTAAGCTGGAGGAGAGCATCTTCTATCTTGAAAGATCGATTAAACTCCTTCCTTTTTCCGAAGCAAACGAAAATTTCACGCTGGGGAGAAGTGGAATCTACCGGAGATTGGCAATGTCCTATGCCGCCAGGGGGGATTACGAAAAGGCGATATCGTATGCCATGGAAGATTTCTTTTTGGATAAAGGTTCAGGCGTGAGATCTGAACCAAGAGAAAATTGTGCTTCTTTATGCCAAATAGCATTAATTTGGTCATGGGCGGGAGAAAATGAAATGGCAATGGAATGTTTAAGAAACGCGAACGAAATTCTAAAAAATGCTGAAGGAGTGGAACCGAGCAAACTAGCAATGACATCTTACGTTGCATACACGTACAGTCGGTCGGGTAAAATTCACGAGGCGAAACTATTACTTTATCGAGGACTCGAAGAAACTCAAAACGAATTCAAAATCTATTATCTGGAATTGCTCGGAAAGTTATGTTGGGATCATGACTTCACAATAGAGGCAGAACAGCATTTTAAGGAAATCATAAAAATTCAGAGAGAAAGTCACCCTGAATTCGCCATCGTATCAACACTGTTAATTCTCTCCAAGATTGTGATTAAGAACAACAAGTCTTCTGAAGCCGTCAGCTATCTGGAAGAGGCTGCAAAATATCTTTCCGATCAGAACGACAACGATGGAAAATTTGATTTCCTAAACGAAATCGCAGAGAGGTGGGAAAGTCTTGAAGACTACAACCGAGCCGAGATGTACCTGACGAAAGCCCTCGAATTGTGCGAAAAATCTGCGTTAAACTCGGAAATGGAGTTACGACGTGAAATTGATCTACACGTTAAACTGGGGGATCTCCTTGAAAAAGTCAACTCGTTGAAAGGGGCTGAGGAGAGTTCAATAACAAAGGAAAAAGTGAAAAATGACCAACGAAAGCATTATGATCAAGCCTATGATTTGTTGCAACAATATTTAGTGACAGCCAGGTTTAGCCGCAGTGTCGGTGATCTGGTTATTCATCTGGTAAAGAAGTTTATGCCTTTCGACGTGTTAAAAAGTGGGGAGCTCTTGGCGCTATTAATGAACATGACGGAGTTAAACGAAGAAACTTTGCAAGTTTTGGAAAACCTCAACGAGCAATTATCGGATTTGCTTTTCACTGAAGGTGTGATCAAACTTGAAGAAGATCATTACGACGAAGCCCTGGAATTCTTTCGCCGCTCACTTAAAATAGAGCTTAAAATACATGTTTCAGATCCATTTCACTCGCATATTGGAAGAATTTTTCGCACGCGTGACCTTTTGCTTGCAACTATAGACGACGCGTGCAGGGGTGAGCTGGAAACCATCAAACAGGATGTTCTCGAAATCTGGGAACAACATGAGCAGAAGAGAGAAGAGCCAACTACGAGTGTGGATAAAGCCAACTGCTTTGTACGCATGGCATATTTATGTGTCTATTTACACGATTACGAAAAAGCCGAAGAATTGAATCACATTGCCTTTGACATTTTTGCGAATGCCAAAGAAAGCAAGGATCGCCAAATTGGAGACTCTGGTGTAAAATGGTGCAATTTGACAAATCTGACTTTGGAATTCGTGAAGCAAAGGAAAATACAAAACAAGGCTGTTACGACAGAGAAATTGATATATTTCGGCAAAAAAATGCTTCCATTTATTCGTGATGGCGCGAAAATAAGTGTCAAGGAAATAGTTTTCAACTGTTGCAACGCTTTTGATGATTCAGAATTTGAAAACAAGAACTGTAGGTTTTTGTCAGAAGAAACGAAGAAACAAATTTCTCAATGCTCAAGACTCTTACGCGATGAGCAAGGGGGGAACCAGGACACAGAATACTGTACAAACGCGCAGAATAAAAGAATAAAATATCCCCTTAAAGCAGAATACCATAAGGCCTGCTTGTTGGCAAGATCTATTCTGCGTAACAGTAATCAGAGTTACTCTGGAACAAAGGAGAACACTTTTATTTCTTTGATAGAATCGTTGTCAGGAACGCGCTCCTGCGTCAATTTCTTTATTAAAGAAGCAGAAAACGCTAGAAATAAGAAGGACATACACAAGATGATTGTTTTTTGGAACTAGCTTCCAGCCAGGCTTTGGTTCCCGAATGTGAGGCAAAAATTTCCAAATTGGTTGGAGATTGTCTACTGCACTTGCAAAGTTACAGAATGGCAGCGATCAACTTCAAAAAAGCAGCAGATTTTTATCGATCAGTACATTCATCTAAACTCAACCATAAAGTCGTTTACATGGAGAGTTTAATTGGTCTAGCCAAAAGTCGAGTGCTTTGTAATGATTTGGAAAATGCATTACGCGCATGCGAGGAAGGTTTGGGGATTGAACCTGAACAGACGACATCTGCATTGTCAGAAGAAAACCTTGAATTGCTTTATTTAACTATGAAATGTGCGTTTCTGCTAATCACGCGTTCGTCTTTACCCGATGAACGCGTTCATCTCAAACATTGCTATGAGAGGTTCTATACTATATTAGGCGAGGTCGACTATTTCAGACCTAAGGCTGATACTGGGATGGAAGATGATGAATTTTTTGCCATTCTGAAACAATGTAAATTTTGTTTCGTAATTTCGGTTATAAGAGAATGTATTTCCTTCCACCTTGCAAAATCAGAAGAAGAACGAATGAACGCACGACAGAGAGCAAAAAGTCTTGAAAACTCATTTAACGTGAACATATTTAATACAAACACCAGAGAATGTAGGAAATCAGATGTTGAAGAGATCCAGCGCGTCCGTCGTCATTGCCGTTCCTGGATAGGTCAGCTTTTAGTGATCATTGGTGAAACTGAGAATGCAGTGATTCATTTAAAAAAATCTTTGGCTGGCTTTTTCGTTCCAGATTTTACCGGTTCCATTATACCGTTGGACGAGATCATCCCATTGTTGGATGCAATTACGGCAACCAATGCAGCCTCGTCATCCGCACAAGAATCACAGAGCCTGTTCCAGCAGACCCTGGAGTTATGTAGGGATGAATACCTAAAGGTAAACGACAATCCATTTCCACTGTTGAATTTTTTCCGAAATCTGGGTAATCACTTTGTTGACGGAGGACGGACTTGGGAAGCCACTCATGCTTATAATGCTGGATTAGAGGTCGTCCAAAACCTGATCTCAGACGCTACAGATCAAGTGAACGCTCGGAATGAAATGATGCTGCACCTTGCCAATGTCCACAGACTTCAAGCTTTAGAAAACACAGGAAAAGGCGAAGTGGAAGAAAGTCGCTTGGCAGAAAAATACTACAAGTTTGAAAATGGCAATGGAACAGAAAAGAGTAGTATTCATAAAAATATCATGTATGCCAACTTTTTGTGTGACAAAGGGCGCTTTGAAGAAGCCATTGTCGTGGTGAATAAAGCAATTGAAGCAGACGACAAGCTGTGGTCAACAACCGTCATTTGTTCATTTTCAGAACGAGTTCTTTATGGATCAGATGTTAAAAACTACATTGAATCTGACGGTGAACTTCTTACAAAGATGGGAAACTTGGCGTATACAACACTAGTTTGCGCGTATGTACAACTTGGAAATGGAAGAGAAGCATGCAAAGCGCTAGACACACTGTTAAAGAATGGCGAAGATTTGCCTCCCAGTGCAATCTACACAACATCCTGTCTTTCACATCTTATTGGCTTCTGCCAGAAATATTTACTGTCGCTTGTTAAAGATCGCATGAAGTTATCATTTCCCGATTCAGAATTTACACTGTCACCTGAAAATTTGGCAAAATTGTACTACGAGTTGGATCCAACTAGGAAGCTTTCGAGTTTGCGTTTTATAGCAGATGCATTGGTTATGATGGGGAGAGGTGATGAATCTATTTCTTATTACCGTGAGTTTCTTCTGTTGATGGATAGGTGTGAAGGGGTTCTTGATAAATCATTTGATGAACAACATGCTATTATTTCTCACCTCTCATTTCCGGAATCAAGATACGTTTACCTGGCACTGGGGTCGGTGATGCTGGAACACCAAGATAAGATTGATGATGCAATAGCCTGCTACCAGCATTGTCTAGTCTTGGCCATGGGTCTTAGTGACGACACCTACCAAGACTCTGTGGCAATTCTGACGGCTCTTTATCAAACAAAAGCTTTGACAAATGGTAAGGAAGATCAGACGATCTACCAGAAGTGGATGGACAAAGCTCAAGAGTGTTTCCAGAACCTGGTCAGTAAAAACGTAAAAATGACGTCATTCGTTCAGACCACCTTTGCCTCATTTCTTCTCCGAACTGAACAATTTGCCGAAGCCATTTCCCACTTCGAGCAGTTGCTTGACATTGAAACAAACTCTTCCATAGCTTACTGCCAAGTCGGCATACCTTTGTTTGGCGTTCACATGGCGAGAGAAATTAAAGCAAGAGGGAAAGTTTGTGTGCAACTGAAGGTCCACATTTACTATCTTATTGCGCTGGCGTATTTTCAATGTGGTAAGATTGAGAAAGCTCAAGAATCTGCGCTGCAAATGGAGGAATATGTCGAGAATATATCGTCTACACCATATTACCTTATTAGTCGTTCCTTACTTGCGTATGCGTACAAAGAGACTGGAAACGAAAGAAAGGCAATGGAAATATTAAAGACGGTACTGGAGAGTGAACCAGATAACGTGGCTGTGAAACTGGCGTTAGAGGAATGTGCAGCTATTGAAGAAGCAACATCAAGTTGCAATCAAATTTAGCGGATGTAATACTTATGATTAAGGTAACAATGTAGATAATTCACCCTTTATATAGACGAACTTTTGATTTTGACTACAATACAGGATTTCCGAAAAGGCACACAGGACGATGAACTGACTTTAACCAGGGCGCTATACAACAATTCTTTACTGAAATTATTTTGTGCCACAACAGATTGAATTGTTTAACTCTAACAGCCACAAGGGCATGATGAAAGAACTTATATTTAAGGTTTTAGTTTTTAGAAAAAATCCATTTTGCAATAAACTTGCATTTTGTGGGTTAGACTCAGCAAGCAAGTCTTCACCCCTGTTGGGGATTCGCCTGCCGTTTTGATCTTCACAACGATATGACGAGAAATCTTGTAAAGAAGGGCAACCCCAGTGAAATCAATTTCTTTATACAGAGTAACTAAACATACAGATACAGACCTGGAACTAGTGTACCTACTTTTCTAGTTTACGTATTAAATTTAATAAACAATCCTGCAATTTATCTTAAGTGCCCGTGTAAGCCTCAATGGACAACTTGCATTTTAGACTAACTTTTTATCGAAGTAATAAGAAGAAAATAAATCACCACAGCTAGAAGAACGTACTTAAATTAGTGCAAATGCAAAGTTTGGCTGTGAAAATTTGTAAAATGCGGAAAATATAGCCACGCGAAGTTGGCATATTTTGTATACTGTATTACGCACGGATTGTGTAACGCCCCTGTCACTAATTCTTCCGGCCGTAATACAAAAATATGCCAAATTCGACAACTTCGCATGGCTATATTTTTCGAGCACTTTCCGAGCATGCACAGTGGGTCACTTTTAGCTCACGCGCACTAAAAAACGCGGTTACAAAAAATGCCATATTTACGTCATCTAGTTCCAGCCCTGTATCTATTGTTTTCTATGTGATTTGTTTATTCCAACGATAACTGCCAACACGTCAGGTCATATTTGGATGACGCCAGACCACGTCGGGCGTGCGCAGTTCAATGGCCGTGCGTCAGTTTATTCTTAAATAATTATTGTATTATTATTATTATTTTTTACCAGACCCATCAATGGCCACAGACTTCAAGCTTTAGAAAACACAGGAAAAGGCGAAGTGGAAGAAAGTCGCTTGGCAGAAAAATACTACAAGTTTGAAAATGGCAATGGAACAGAAAAGAGTAGTATTCATAAAAATATCATGTATGCCAACTTTTTGTGTGACAAAGGGCGCTTTGAAGAAGCCATTGTCGTGATGAATAAAGCAATTGAAGCAGGCGACAAGCTGTGGTCAACAACCGGACAAATGCTGGAAGATTGTGCATATTACAGCGCTATATCCTTTTCGGCTGATAATTTCAGCAAATATATAGAATGAAAGTTAATCCGAATAATAAATGCATATTAAAATGCACCAAAATATTAATAGACCTTTCTCCCACAGCTTTCAAGCGCGCAATGCGTGACGGTAGTTGATTATGAGTCGCGATTCCTCTCTGTTTATAGAAGCAATTTTTTTCTAAGAAAACTTTGCTGATTCTTTTTGGTTCTTTGTTAAACTAAATCGCTTCTCAACATGGCGAAATCACAACTCAAATTGACCTTGATAATCAACTACCGTCGCGCATTGCGCGCTTGAAAGCTAAAAGGGGAAAGGTCTATCGAAACTGTGTATTTCAAATAAATTCTGATTCATCTTCATGAAGATGTTAACGATGCATGTATTGTTCTACAAGAATATGTATGGTTCTACAAGAATAAACAATATGAATAAACAATAAGGATAAGCAATATGGATAAACAAAAAGGATAAACAATATGGATAAACAATAAGGATAAACAATATGGATAAACAATAAGGATAAACAATATGGATAAACAATAAATCCTGTTTAGTATTGAGCAAACTGAAAAATTCAAAAGGCAACGAATTTCACCTGTTCACATGAAACTGTTCAAACTCGGACTCCTTATATCCATGCACCGTTTAAGCTAAAAGGCTTTCGAACAACCGACCCCTGGTACTCATCATCTCCTGTGCTGAGGAAGGTTTAATGTTTCAGAGATATAATAAAGACTACTTCAATTATTCAATTAACTGTATTTGGGTAAAAATCAACTCGCCTGGTTTCAGCTCTGTCTTTGTATTTCCCAGCATTGTTTGAGGCAATCTCAGAGTTTACTTCGATCGTGTTCGCTATTCTACAAAAACGCGACACGTACGTATTCCAGAGTTTATAGACTTAGGGCTGCTTTCCAGCTACACGTTCTTTATACGCAGGTATACACGCACGAAAAATTATAAATGCCTCTAAATGTTTATTATTTAACATCTAGGTCTACAAGTGCATACTAAAACATGCGGAAAACTAAGTTCTTTCGATTTATTTACTTAGTCCTTTCAAAGATAACATATATAAGGATTTAGACTTTTACGTGCGTGTACGTGCGTATGAAAAACGCGTAACTAGAAAGCAGTCTTTATAAATGATAGTACAAAAATCATTCAAATTTTTCTTGTGTTTGGGCTATTTTCCTGTTCTGCTCGCGAAATATCAAAAAAAACAAGGCAATTTTGTATGAAACGAAGAGAAAGCTGTCGTTTCCTCACCTCAAGCATGTATCTTTCTTTAATCTCTTTAACTCTTTCTTTCTCAAAGCCTCTGATTTTCCATCACTTCTTGAGCTCACAACGCGCGTAATCTGAACTGCACAAAAGTAATAAATACAGCACACTGAAAAAAACTGTTTATTGCAATTTCTTTCCACTCTTAATTCCTATCCGACCAACAATACGGTATACATGCAGGGTAGGCAAGCCTTGCTGTGTAGATCACTACACCGTAGGTTGAACAATGCAAACATAAGTCTTTGTGATCCTGAATACCAATTAGAAAAGACATGTGATTGGCTAAATCATTTAGGTCACACTCACACGGTGCACGTGATTGGACATTATCGACAGCCCTAAAATCCTGGGAGCAAGTACCAACACCGCGGAAAAATGTCTGCGCACGCGCTGAAATATCAAAATATGATGGTAAATCTAAATATCAACTTTTGGAACAAAACATGCCCATTATTTGATAAAATATAAGTTAAGAAAAGGCAAAAATATACAAGACGGCCAGACAGAACATAAATTAAAAGCCTTCTAGCATGTAGAGTATCGAACGAACTGGAATTCACGGTAAATTTTCCTTTTTTTACGGGGTGGCTTTAGAATATTTTTCGAAAACAAAAGTTTAAACCTAAAAGTTAAGAAAACCCGTGGAAAGTTAAGCATTCTAATCTATTTAAATTGTAAAATACATCTTAATTTTCAATCATTGAGAACACGCAAACGTCTCGTATCTGGCGACATATTTTTTTTAATAAAATGTGTCTCAATTAATAGTTCGGAAACTGTCGTTGCTTATTTGATAAACAAAATGTTTGAGACGAAAAATTTGTTAACAGTCACCTTTTACAGGTGTTTTTGTAGGACGCCACTTCTAGGACTCTCTGGACGTTTTTTCTCTTAGTTTCTGTAATGCAGTGTTTATTTATGCCCTGGAAATATGGATTTGAAGACACGAATGAAATCACTCCTTTTTGCCGCCATTTTTAGCCTTCGGAAACGTTCGGAACCGCTTTTTTTATTTTTAATCTCACTTACAGGCAGAGTTGACGCGTGCGCAGACATTTTTCCGCGGTGTTGCAAGTACCCAGCATATACGAGTCTTTATGCAAAAAATAGACTCCCTGGTTTTAAATTAATGCTGCTGAACATTTTTAAGGCCATGTTTAAAGCTATATATGTGCAACCGAGCGTTTTCCAAATCGTTTTTGTCTATTTTTTGTTTAGACGCCCTGTCCACACGATCCAATTAGCTTCAACTTCTATTGTAAATTGACAGTGTTTGAAATCGTTTTCGCGTGAAACGAATGTGAAAACGCTCGAAAACGTTACCGTTCCACATAGCCTAAATCATTTAAACACAATTCCTTTTCAAGGAAAATATGTGATGCATCCCAATTATATTTGTGAGATATACATCCCTATATATATATTTACAGTTCTCACCTTCGTCTTCAGACTCTTTTGCCTTCAACTGTGCTTGTACTTGGCCTGGTTCACATTCGTCACATGTTAATCTACCAGGATGAATATGTAATAAAAATGTTGTTGAACCAATCTTTAACTGCTCTCCATGACTTAATTTATGTCCTTCACTTTCTTGTTTACTCTAAACATACAAGAAGTACGGATTACAGTCAAAAATTCAAACAAAACGTTTTTGAACATATACCTTATTTTAAAAAAAGGGTCTTTTGCTGTCACGTATTTTAACTCGGCTGTCAATAGTGGTGATATGGTGACGATTTGTGACGAGAATTTAATAAAAGTTTGTTTCTTTTTTCATTATGAAGTTTATATATATTATTAAAAAAATCATACCATTTGCCCTCGTCATATCTTCATCATCTCTTATACAAACCGAGCTCATTGTATATTTGTTAAATGTGCAATAAATATACAGGGCGGGTAATAAAAACAATGGTCGTTGAACAAGGGGATATTTTGTTTTAGACCTCTCAGCATATTACTCGTTTACATTTTCACTAAGCCAATCAGAATGCATAAATCTTGACTACTTACTTCCGGTATGAAATATTTAGGATTCTGATTGGCTCTGCCTGAAAAAAATGAACAAACATGCAGATTTGTTCAAAACGAAATTCCTCCTTGTTTGGCGTTGTAACATATAATAAAGAACATAAGTACCATGCATATTTCACTAATTCTGGTTCCATTAATAAATGTTCCACTTTGACTTCCAAGATCTTTAACAAAATACTCATCGCTTTCTTTATCAAAATAAACTTTAGCATATTCCTATTAGTAAATAAAAACTATTCTTCCTGAAATACAAAAAAATTTTTAATTTATCATAGATAAATTGATATATATTGATATTGATATCATAGATAGATTGTTATCAGGATAAGATAGACACAGCATTTCCTGTTTTCGTAAGTTTATTCAGTCCAATACGGACACTTGAGAGTCACTCGCTGTTTCAAATTTTCATCTTCACTCCTCGCATAACGATATTGATGTGCTAAATAACAACTCAGCAACGATATGTCTTTGCTATTTTATACATTGTTCATATTCTGTGGTATGTCGCTATTGGTGTTTGAAGGTAAAATATTTTACTATCTCGTTGAAAATCCTGTAAAATGCATCTACTTTTGTTGAAGCGGCTTAATTCAAGGCAGATTTCCACGAGGCAAATTTTTCGCTTTTCAATTTTTATCTCATGGCCAGAAATTGCGGACATCGAATATGCAGATTGCCGTAGCAAATTTGCATATCTGTTCAAATATTATTCGTTTGCAGAACTATAAATTATATTGCGCATTCTTAAATTTCGCAAAATTTAAGAAAATCATTGCATCTTTGCAATTTGCCCTGGTTGTTTCTTGTAATTCGTGTCATATTAAAGATCCTGAGGTAATATTTTGCTGGTAAAGGTTTATGTTGGCTCTGCATTTTTATTTTATTTCTACGCTATTACGGTTTTTGTTTTATATGGTATTCAACGTGATAAATAATCAAACTTTTTTTTGAAAATGCAGGACGAATACTGATAAAATATTTTGAAATACTATATAAAAATATTAAGATTAACTTGCTCTGCAACGAGTAATTAAGGCAAATTATAATTGACCTACCTAAAGGTGTATTTTTAGCGTTTAGTACTGTGCACATTACAGTTTACTATAAACTCACGAAGCTTTATTTTGACACCATATGCAAATTTAGGCGGAAGTAGAATGTTAATTATGTCCGAATTTTCTGGCCATGTTTATATGGATTCGCCTCAGAGACTTCCCACATGCAATGCAAACAAATTAAGCGAAAAATTTCATTAGATTGATAAAATTCCACCCCGGCCAACTTTCGTTTCATCAAGGAAGTTAAATTCAAACTGTTAGTTATACAACTATTAAACTTATAGCCAAGGTTGATAATATCAGTGATACCTCGCTTCTATTCGAGTTCAATGAGGGAAAATTACAAAATCGTAATGTATTGTAGCGACCATATCTAGTGGTTTTCCAATCATGATATTTAAACTTTTCGTTCCAAGAAATTTTGCAGTTTTGTTAACGTAAACAATCTTGCTCTGCACTCATCATGCAGGCCCGAGTTTTACAACCCCCCCCCAAAAAAACTAAGTGTTAATTACACGCTTAGCAGTTAGTCTAGATTGCTCAACGTCTCAACTAAGGTAACAGATCTTTTAAAGCCGTTTTACGCGCAAGGGCCGTGCAGCGATCATGGCAAACAGATATATCTGAGAATTCACGCGGTTTCGATTTTCACTGACGGATAACCTAAATTTTATTCTTCTCCAAATATCAAAAACTGGTCATAACATTTGAGTTATTTTCAGTTGTATGGCAAATTCGCCTTAAGAGAAAAGCAAGGCAACATGCTTATTTACCTACAATCCTTTGCGTGCATCTTACATAGATGCATGAAAAGAAGTGCAAAAAACACATGAACGTTTTCGACAGGAGTTCGTAATCCCTCGGATTTCGTTCGAACTAAATAGCAACCATTTGTTTCAACTCCTGACAGCAACAGAAAGTATGACGCGACAGCAAGTGTCAAAACGCGGTAGAACAATTGTGCCGAAAGCAACGAATATGTCATTATCATGCATGACATACTAATATCATCATTCTAGAATAGTTAAAATTGGCAATAAAATATTAATTATGAAGTCGTTTTGGGCACGAGTGGCCGACATCCAGGGCATATTTTTCAATTGCATTTGCTTCCCAATTGTCTTGATCAACTGATGGTGATAAAGTAATGCAACAAAATCTACGACTGTATTTTTCAAACGTTCTTACCAGCATACGTTGCTTGCTTCAATTCATTTTCTTTTAATTTCTTGCATAATAACTTACTTTGCGTGGTGGAAAACGGTTTTAATTTTTTATACATTTTTTCACTTTAATTTTTTAACGGATTCAATAATTCAATTCTTCTTACCACCTTTCTTGCTTACAGATGTCAAAAGTTTTTTTATGCGGCAAAGTAGTGCGCCCAAGAAGTGTATAACTCGAAGAGACAGTCTGATATACAATGAACCTAGTCATGCACTTCCTTACTGGGTCATAATGACTGGCAACTGCTTGGACGATAAAGCACAGTTTCGTTACAATGATACAGAAATATTGTGGCATATCGAGTCGGGGGGATCGTTTTTTTCTATCTCAGCAGCCAGATATCAGAATCGTTTAGCGATATATATAGCAATATCAAGAAGAGCAAAAAACAGCCAAAAACTCAGTAGTCAAAATTTGAAACAAACTGACGCTGGATCTTTATACTTTTACAATGACGGGAGATGCGCTGAGCTTTCTGGAGATTATCTGTATAGAAGAACATATTGCGACACATCTGACCAGACGTTTACTTTTGGTAAGTAACTAATAAAAGATATGCAACTTATAGCTCCCCAGTTTTAAATCATATGTGCATGTATAATTTATGCCCCTCGCTGAAAAGGTCTATTTCTGTTATGTCTATTTGATTGATAATTTGATCTAGTTTGTGTGATCAAGAAATATGCAAAATTATTTGTATTTTTCTGTGAAACTCGATTTCAGGTTCAGTGACAAAGTACGGCGACAAAATGAAATATGTTCATTGTTCTCTAAAACAACGTATGGTGATCCACAAAGCATATTATGGCAAATTCGACAATAGCGGTACATTTGACAGCAGAGCCCACAGTGATGCACAATGTACTGCAGTGACAAGTTGTAGGTTGAAATCTCTTTGTGGTGGAAAGAGATCTTGTGAACTGGTCGTTGACAATAATTTACTATTGCCAAACCTCTGTTCTAACACAAGGGAAGAGCTTTATACCGAGTACACTTGTGTGGATAACTATACAAGTCCCATAACAACGACAGGTAAAGTGCACAACTTCACTATCATCTGATTTGTGAGGGTATAATTAAATGAAGACATGGCAATATAATTAAACGGATTTAAACCATATTTATTTATTATACCTATGAATAAATTCGCCGTTGAAAGGCCGTGTAAAACATTGCAATTCTTCTTTTAAGAGATGTAAATTTGGCAACTACGAAACCTCTGTGTTTATATCAACTAGACCTTTTCTACCCACATTTACAAAACTCACGATTTACATCGATCGTTCAAGAGTATATTACTGAGGTTTTTTAGGGAAATTGTTCATCAATCATTCCCCACGTCGGAAAATGCCACTGCATGCATGGCTCTTACCAATACTGTGATTTATAAATAATTTCAATAAATCAATACTCTCGCCACATCTTGAGGTCATCTTTTAAATAAATCTAAATAATCTTGCTTGCTAGCGTTGTTATGATGCAGGAAGATCGCTCGAAAAGGGCATATAATATGTGAGGTTCCACATCATTGTCCTAATGTCCATGTTATTGTTTGATTCACTCAAGTTTGATGTTGAAATATTCCGAAAACACTGGTTGGTTTTCGGAATGTAATGAAACAAATAAATTCTGTAATTGATTCGTCTAGTTTCAGGACTTCAAATTAGATTATCAAGCGGCTACAGAGGCTACCTCTACATATACGAAAAAACATGGTTGAGAGTATCTGAAGAAGATTTGGATGAAAACAATGAGAGGTGGTTATGTCAACACTTTGGATTTCAAGACCGTCTCAACAATAAAGTTGGTTTTGGAAGAGCTCGCAATGGTGAGAGTATCGTAGCTGGTGACTTTGTTTGTTATAACACTACGTCCAGAGAAACATCATGTTGTGTTTATCTTCAACCAAAAACAGCGACATCAACTGATAAAATACCATTTGTTGAATGTGAGTATGTCCAATTGTTGGGATTGACATGTTTTATAACACCCGAGGTGCCTGCCCAAAAATCTACTGATTTGTTTTGCAGTCAAAATATAGGATATTTCTTTCGCATTTCAGCAGAAAAGCAGTAATTTTACGACATCATTGTTACTTGTTTTTATAATTTTTTTCCACATTTACTTCTCGAGGGTTACAACCACCCTATTTTCTCCTTCTGACTACGCCCTTTGCTACCTTTACATTAATAAGGCATATCCTTGATTCGATCATGTCATCTATTTCTATCTACAGGTAAGATTTGTGACAATCAGTTGCTAAACAACTTGAATAAATTTCTTCATAACATATTTGGTGGCAATGGAGGTAATAGTTTTCACGAAGCAAGGTTTACTAAAGGTGGCTGGTGTTCCTCGACGCCTGGCTCATATCTCACCATCGACCTTCAAAAAGAATATCACATAACACGAGTTGTGGTCATGGGTGATAAAGATCAGACAAAGTGGAGTGAATCATATTCACTGAAATACAGTCATAATGGAAGTTTGGTGGATAGCAGTCGTGTAGTACAGGTATAGTTAAAGGAATAAAGTGATGATAAAATAATATGAGAGTCTTCGCTACTCGTTAATTTCCTGCAGGTGTTTTAACTTTACATGATATGGCGCCCAAACTGCAAACATTGTTGTTTTGTGTTTATCGTCATACTTTAACGGAATGTTATCATTTTTTATTCAATTTCTATAAAAGATTTCAGGAAACCAGAACGGTTATCAAGCATCGACTACAGACGTTGATATTTATAATGTGAGATATATTAAGATAGAATCAACTGGAAACACAGACTTTTGTCTTAGAATAGAACTCTGTGGAGTGGGTGAGTTTATATGTTCATGTCGAAACACTTGGTATAAATATCTGTGATTTGTTTTGATGTAGCCACTTTCTTATTAAAAGATGTGCAGTGGAAATTTTGAAACACTGAGTGAAAATATAGAATGGTATCCTGAGTGTTTTTTTTCATCCGAATTTAGTTCAGCGACCAGCTTCCGTGAACGATGTTCGAATTAATCCTTCCAAGAATTCAGCACTAGTAACTTGGAAATTACCAACTTCCTCCAGTTCAAGTTATATAAAAAGAATCAAAATATATTTGGTCGGAAGGTATCTCGTATCCGTTCCACGAGAAAATGAGTATAATATCAATAGTCTCCAGCCATATACTGATTATCAAGTTGGAATTGAAGCCGTAGACAATTACATTCCGAGAAGCGGAGTAGTATACAAAATATTTAGGACAAAAGAAGCAGGTAATCATAAACATAGCAGAATACACCAATTCAAAAATGAAATTTATTTATGATTTTTGGCACTTTACTCGATGTAGGTAAATTTTGGAGGTTGAAAGGGTTTTAATTTCTTGTGGTATTGTAAAACGACCCTTTTTGTGTGGCTTCGTTTAGGCTCTTCTAACGTCCGGGATCGTCGGGTCGTTTGGGGAGACAGCTCTTTACAAATACTCACAGAACACACACATATATTTATAACTCTTTATTCGTGCTTCGGTGCTTGAGATGTGCTCTTCTCGTGCTCCTGTATCAACTAACTGTTTTGTGCTTAATCATACTGTGCTATATCGCTACATGATTTCCCTTTTCAATAACTAATTGTGCATTGTTCATTGTGCATATTACGTGTATCATGTTTCCTATATTACAGTATTATACACGCTTCAAATTCAAGCCAGAAACAGTTGAAGGAAAAATAAGTCAACTATAGGTCCTCCGGCAGGAAACTGACCTATACGTACGCTTTTGCGATGCCGGTGCAATGCAATTTGAAGTGTGTATAATTCCACTCGAAATTAAGACCCTTTAAACCCCTAGTTTTTATTTTGGTTTAAAGAAACGGGTCGCGAGTTTAGCGCTGAATTTTCAGTTTCAAACCTTGCATTTTTAATCTAACTAAACTTCTTATCTAAATCTAACTATAATCCCTAATGCACATATATACTGGACGTAAATCCTTAAATCTAAGATTAATGCAATAAAGCATGCAATAATAAACCTTTCTCGTAATGACGTCAAACGCGGAAAGCCTTTGACGCCGAATGCGGAACCAATCAAACTTTGTGTGACACCAGACCTATATATTACAGAATAGAAATTATACCAGAAGTCTCAATCTTTGCATTTTGCTAATGTTTTCGTGTCCGAAATTTTTAAGAAGCGCGCGCGTCATTCTACGGAATTCTACGCCATCCTGGTTTGTGCAGGAACTTTGTACCCCTATGAAAAAGTTCCTAGCTGCACACACTAGGTTGGCGTGAGCAAGACACAAATTGGATACAAAGCGCCATCATGGCTCTCGTATTTGGCTTGCGTTAGGTGGCGTCACACTCTCAAAAAATTGCCTAATGCAAAAGCGAGGCTTCTGGTATAATGTCTATTCTGTGCCTATATTGTTATCTCTGTTTCAGCTCCCAGTGAACGCCCTTATTCTGTTAAACTCACAGCCCGTAGTCAAACCTCATTGAATATAACCTGGACGGCTCCTCGTAAAAGTTCATGGAATGCTGGGAAGCTGACTGGATTCAAAGTTTGCCGTTATATTCATGAAAATAAAAATAGTCTGACATGCATTTCCGTCACGTCATTCGCCACCACGGCATGGTCGTATAAATATACTATAAATGGACTTCAATCTTCTACTAGGTATTTCGTGACAGTCTCGGCTGCTACAGTTGGCGGTGTTGGCCCGAAAAGCACAGCAGTCAGTGGAATAACAGATGGAGGTAAAGGCCAGATTTTTAATAGGAATTCGAAGCATGCAGTTAAGGGTTTTTAGGCAACTGATAGTTAAAGTGTTCGCTGATCCGTAATCACAATCGCGCGCCTGGGCTGGTTGTAAAAAAACAATTGTGGCACTATAGTTTTAACTATTATACTCAGTGACGGAACGTCATGACGATTCAGAACAATCTAGAGTTATACTGTAATTTCGATTAAACTGTCCAAAATGTGTTGTTAAGAGTTTTATACGACTGACCTCTGATAGGTAAAAAATAGGAATCTTCAAGCAATTGCTGCATGGGTATGCAAGGTCAGACAGTTTGAAAATCTAGTTACACGCGTTCTCCCATAGCAATGTTGCGTATCTATATCTATATTAAATTGAAGCAGTTAAAAGTGTTCTCAGGCAACTGATAGTTAAAGTAATCTGATCCGTAATCACAATCGCGCGCCTGGGCTGGTTGTAAAAAACAATAGTGACAAGATTCAACTATTATACCCAGTGACGGAACTTCATGACCATTCAGAATGGTCAAGTGTTACTGTAACTTCGATTATTGAACTGCCTAGAGTTACTGTATATACGACTGACCTCTGATAGGAAAAAGATAGGAATCTTCAAGCAATTGCTGCATGGATATACATGCAAGGTCCGACAGTTTGAAAACCTAGTTAATACGCACTTTCTCATAGCAATTAATGCATGTTGCCTGCTTTCTATATATTAAATGTATATCATTAATATTAACATTTTCATAGGGCCTGTTAAACTTTTCGAAGATACCTCCTCAACTCTATAGGATAAACATTGAGAAACAAGCAGATTATATCAAGTAAGTTTACACGCAGTTAGGGGCTTTTTATACCTGTCACGGGTCACGAAGCGTGAGATGATTTGAGGTATTGAAATAAGTCGTTATGAAACAAAACAAAACAAGCACAAGCTATTGTTGTTTGTGCGACTGTAAGCCGGGATGGGTTACACAACTGCTAGGATCACGTAATACAGGGTGTCTCAAAAAAACGCAACCACTTAAACATGCAAGAATATTTATATTGTTCGGGTTTGCACCATAGTTCAGCTAAAATGACTTTTAGCATTTTAAATGAAGGATTAAGAGCCATTTTCAATTCCCAGAGGTGCTTATCTATTGCGCTTTAGAGCTGTATTAATGTCTTGCATATTACAATCAACACATACCAAGGCTGTCAACCGTTATCCACTCAGAAAAGGCCCCGTCAAAGCTTGTAAACTTTCAATATGCTCTCATTTTTATCATTTGGGCAGCAACGGAGTATATTTTTGCTTCGGGAGGCGTGTCGATGCCAAATTACGATCCTAGCAAAGATTAGCTGTCTCCATCTTCAATTGCAACCGGTATCTTGACTCAAAGGGACCTTTTTATATTAAGAGCGCCGTTTTCGTTGAATTATTTTGAACATTTTCCTTGTTTTATTGCATTTTTTACAATAATATTTTAGATCAAAATACTGTCAATTTTTGTAAAAACGAGTCCGCAGTCCTGTTTAAAATCAATAACAGCGGTGAATAATTTCATGATACTTCATGCTATTTCTCTGTTTAACAACCCCACGCAAACTCCACGCAAGTTAACTACGTGATTAGTTAATCATCCAACTACGTTTTGTGCAACGCAGTTAAGTCGTGTAGTTAACTAATCATAGTTAAGGATTTAACTACAGTGATTAGCGCTAATCATAGTTAAAGTTAACTACGTTTTTATACGACCGGCCCTCAGGTCGAAACTTCGAGAAGTGTTTTGTCTATTTTAGGCAGTTTTTATACCGCATTTGATGCTAAGTTGTTTGCAGACGCTGCCACGCTGCTCCCTAGTTAATAGTTTGATATTGAAACTCAAATTAAGTTTAACAATTCTAGTCGTCCTCTCTTTTTTGTAGAAGTGTAATCATCATTGTAAAAATGGACTCAGGAGAAAGGACACCGGTTGAAAACATCAAAACCAACTCCCTCAGATCTTACTGGTCTAGAAGCTATGACAAACCTTATATCACTGCCTATTTGAAAGCTGATGTTTTACCCAAGATGTTTGTGATCGGCGATGGCAAAGAATATAATTCTAAAACAGAAAAATATTTGAACCAACCGTTAAGAAACAACACAAGATATGTCGCGTTCCTAAGATATTTTGAAAGCGGGGTACGTTTTGTGGAAAAGCAATCACAGTGTGTATCTTTATATTTCTTTATTGAATTGATATTTATTTCTCTTAAATATAACATTCAGTACTATGATCAGTACTATTCGACGGCTTGGAGCAAAAGTGTTAAGGCTTCTGCAAAACCTCCAGGTAAGCTGTTGGATAGTTAGACAATAATAATATTATAATAGGTACGTAGTCCATATTACTAAATAAAATCTTATGCATGGGAGCAATAATATGCATCAGTGTCAGCAGTGAACTTAACGCTGACATGCATATACTATCGCTCCCAAAAGATTTGACACAATGGACATCAGTTATTTTTCAAAATAAAATCAAAGTTATGCCAAACAACGGGTAATTATGGAGCGATTAAGAAAAACACTATCCAGTGGGTATGGCGCCATCCAGCTTAATAATCCTTTATCTTCTCTATCATTTCCAGCTCCATTTTACTTAAATGCTAAATCAATCGACAAAGGCAAGTACAAGATATTCTGGTCAATATCACTGCGTACTGGCCAGACTGTCAAGAGGTACTATGCACTGCTGGTAGCGGCAACAGTTGGATCAAAAAAGGAGCCAGTGGAGATATCGACGAACGAAAAATCAGTCACAGTTAATGTTGATTATGATACGAAGTACACGTTTGAAATTGGCCTTGAAACTGAAACTGGAAAAAGTGGATTGGGAAAAATAACCTGGTTTTCTCATTCGGGTATAATAAACAATATCAAAAATACAGTTCATAACCAGTAGCGTAGGCAGCCTGTCGATTTTTCCCGCTATGCTAATACTTTGGTGTTCACTGACTGTGAAAACAATAGATTTTTAAAGACATGAGTAATTATAATAGCTCGAAATTTACATAGCGGGACAAAATCGTCAGGCTGGCTACGCCACTGTTCATAACGTCTATGCACTCACTCACAGTCGAACTCATTGAGCGGAATATTTGCACTCAATTGAAAGCTGCCTCTTAGCCAGGCGCTTTAATAGTAAAATATATAACATTTTTTTGCTTTCACAAAAAACCACCCCAAGCACCCCCACGCGCTCGCCTTTTTCAGCTGACCTGTATATAATAACTGAATGCAACGTTTGAAAATTTTATCTTAAATCTTACCATTAGTTAAAGACCATTTAAAAGACTATCTAATTCATAAGTAATAACACAATCTCTATGTCACACTGAGTGAGTGTGAGTGAGTTTTTTGAATACAGGCGTAAATTCCTCGAATCTCTTTGGATTCACATGTTTACCTTAATAAGAAACCAATTATCACCACATTAAAATGATATGATGACTCATTGTTCACATTATTGTCTTTCCCATTTCAGAACCTATGGCCCCTCAAAAGAATAATGATAGTACTTACACAGTTATACTGAAAAAGCCAAAAGTCGAAAACATAAGGTAGGTCCTGTTTTTGGTTTGTACTCAGTGAAGCTAGGAATAAGAGGATTATCAATCTCTAAACAGTGGCATTATTCACTGTCTCGGTAGAATTCAATTGATTTATGTACTCGCTCTTTTTCTCAGAACTGTTTCATTGGTAGTCCTTCGGCTTCCGCCAGCCTCAGCCCAAAGCCCTGCACCAGAAGATGTGGAGCTAAAAGGTCACGACGAGGCTGCTGGTGAAAATGGCGCATTCGTTGCGAAAGAATATAATATAAGTGACTTTAAAAGTTCAAATCCGATAGAAATCCAGCTTCGAAAGTCGTCGGAGAAGAAAAAGTGTAGAGAAAGAGATGCCGATGAGGTTTATGAACTTAAACCAGATGCGACTTACAGATTAGCCCAAATGAATGAAGACAAATCTGGGGTGAGTCGTCGAACATATCAACCTATCATCTTTTCATCACTGAAGGTGGACAGGGCTTTGAACAAAGGACAAACAGAAATGTTAATCTTATCAAAATCCTGGCAACCGCCGTGATCTCACTATCACCAGTCACTGAATTATATTTAAACTTCTGTAAGTTTTCTTTTAGAAACGATTCTGGTCATTTTGGAGTGCGCCAATGACTTTCAACAAAGATGAAGGTAATTTCATCCCCCTCACGCCATATCACCCTGATTCAGGCCTTTATGAATTAAAATTCGTTAAAACTTCGCTCAAGTTTACCAAAGCTGGCGCAAGATCAAAAACTAGGGTGTTTGCAAAGCAAGACACGCGAGCAAGGGAAATGCTCTTTTCTATTGTATTTATAGAGCCTGTGAGTTTTGTTGTGATGAAAGAAATTTTATTCATGTTTCCTTCATGGAACGAAGTGCTAAAAAACCTTAACCAATTGATCGTGTTTTGTAGACGGCTTGAAGAGGAAAAATTCTCAAAAAACCAACGAGGATGACACACGTGTTGAACTTCTCATACCGCTGGTTATTTTGTCTTTATGTTTTCTGGTCTCACTGGGTATTATTGTTTATCAACGTCGTCTGATCCAAAATAACAAAAGAAAAGATAACGAAGGCCATGAAACGACCCAGATGACGGATTCCGGTAGGTGTTGAGTTCTTTAAACCAAATCCGAGCTTATCAAAAGGCAACATTTCTTGGGCTTAATTTTGTATGTTCGATTCTAAACTTAGGTCCGGAAACCCGCAAAGGGGCAATTAAGTATGATCAAGAACCAGATGCGCCCATAAATGATGAGAGAGTATACGAAACTACAGATGATGTTATTGAAGAAATTGAGCGAAACGATGGTGTACGTGGGACAGACAAAGGACAAGATTCATCGGATTACATGTCGTTGAAAGAAAACAAAGAACCAGCAAACGTTTACCAGGCATTGCAACCCTCTACCAGCGATGATGTTCGGTACCATATTAAGGAGGATTTGCACCAGAAAATTCCACCCCGACCAACTTTCGTTTCATCAAGGAAGTTAAATTCAAACTGTTAGTTATACAAGTAATAAACTTATAGCCAAGGTCGATAATATCAGTCATACCTCGCTTCTACTCGAGCTCAATGAGGGCAAATTACAAAATCGTAATGTATTGTAGCGACCATACCTAGTTGGTTTTCCAGTAAATGGTGATATTTCAAACTTTTCGTTCCAAGAAATTTTGCAGTTTTGTTAACGTAAACATCTCAGTGCTTTGCACTCATCATGCAGGCCCGACGGATAACTTAAATTTAACCTTCTTCAAATATCAAAAACTGGTCATAACATTTGAGTTATTCTCAGCTGCATGGCAAATTCGCCTTAAGAGAAAAGCAAGGCGGCATACTTATTTACCTACAATCCTTTGCGGGCATTTTACATAGATGCATGAAAAAAAGTGCAAAAAACACGCAAAGGCATGAACGTTTTCGACAGGAGTTCGTAATCCCTCGGATTTCGTTCGAACGAAATAGCAACCAGTTGTTTCAATTCCTGACTGCGACAGAAAGTATGACGTGACAGCAAGTGTCAAAACGGTAGAACAATTGTGCTGAAAACAACGAATATCATGCATGACATACTAATATAATCATTCTAGAATAGTTAAACTTGGCAGTAAATTACGAAGTCGATTTTGGCACGAGTGGCCGACATCCAGGCGAAACGTTTGAACCTCGATTTCGTGTTACACATTTTTCAATTGCAGTTGCTTCCATTATCTTGATCAACTGATGGTGATAAAGTAATGCAACCAAATCAACGACTGTATTTTTCAAACGTTATCAGTATGGGTTGCTTGCTTCACACTTCATTTGATTTCATTTAATTTCATTCAACTTTTATTTAATTTCTTGGATAATAACTAACTTTGCGTGTGGTGGAAAATGCATGCATCATTAGCATGCATGCTGAGATCAAATTCGAAGTAGTGCGAGTTACTCTCTCACCATTGACGTCTCAGTTTTGTTTTTAAATTGTGAAAGTTTCTTCATGCGGGAAAGTCGCACGCCCAAAAAGTGTATAACTACAGAGAATATATATATATATATATATATATATATATATATATATATATATATATATATATATATAAAGATATATATATATATATATATATATATATATATATATATATATAAAGATATATATATATATATATAATATATAATATATATATATATATATATATATATAATATATATATATATATACATACAATGAACCTAGTCATGCCCTTCCTTACTGGGTTATAATGACTGACAATTGCTTGGATGATAAAGCACAGTTTCGTTACAACGCTACAGAAATATTGTGGCATATCGAGTCGGGGGGAGCGTTGCACTCTACCATAGCTACCAAATATAGGAATCGTTTAGCGATATATATATATATTAATATCAAGAAGAGCAAAATACAGTCAAAAAACTCAGTAGTCAAAATTTGAAACAAACGGACGCTGGATCTTTATACTTTTACAATGACGGGAGATGCGCTGAGCTTTCTGGAGAAGATCTGTTTAGAAGAACATATTGCGACAGATCTGGCCAGACGTTTACTCTTGGTAAATAAATAATAAAAGGTATGCAACTTATAGCTCCCCAGTTTTAAATTATTATGTGCATGTATCATTTATGCCCGTCGATGAAAAGGTCTATTTCTGTTATGTCTATTTGATTGATAATTCGATCTAGTTTGATCAAGAAATATGCAGCACGAAAAATTATTTGTATTTTTCTCTGAAACTCGATTTCAGGTTCAGGTTTCAGGTTAATTGTTCCCCAAAACAACGCATGGTGGTCCACAAAGGCTGACAAAGCATAATTTCTATGGCAACTTCGACAATAGCGGTACATTTAACAGCAGAGCCCAGAACCTGTGTTCTAACACAAAGAAAGAACTTTATACCGAGTACACTTGTGTGGATAACTATACAAGCCCCATGACAACGACAGGTAAAGTGCACAACTTCACTATCATCTGATTTGTGAGGGTAAATAAAGACATTACTCATTCCAATATAATTTAAAAACCATTTTCACTTATTATATTTGCATGTGACAAACTCGAAAAATTTTGGAACGTCGCCCTACGAGCTCGTTTTCCCACTGATTATTTCTCGTTCTCCCAAACTCCCACGCGTGTTTCTATACTGTATAGAAACACGGAAAATGTTTACTATTTCTTAAACAATTCACTTAAATTTGACGTTAAAATTCCCTGACAACACTGGTTCGTTTTCAGATGATAAATTTTGTAATTTATTCGTCTAGTTTCAGGACTTCAAATTGGATTATCAAGCGGCTACAGAGGCTACTTCTACATATACGAAAAAACATGGTTGAGAGTATCTGAAGAAAATTTGAATGAAAATTGTCAGAGGTGGTTATGTCAACACTTGGGATTTCAAGACCGTCTCAACAATAAAGTTGGTTTTGGAAGAGCTCGCAATCACTTTAACTACCACTCAAAATCTTAAACAAGTTGTTGACCAACCAACCAGGGAATCAGCAATACTAGATCTAATCCTTAGAAATACGCATAAATTATATATATGATTGCCTTAAAGTTCTCGCTCCATTAGGATCTAGTGACCACAATATCCTACAATGGCTACCTTCCGCCGATAGCATTTCTAACCACGACAGACAAGTAAAATCTGTCAAAACTTCAGTACGCCGCTACCCTAAATCCGGGATAGATGCTTTTGGTAGATGGATTAGTACACACAATTGGTTTTGTGACCTTGTTCCCAACCCTACTGTTGATTGTCTAGCGGTTTCTTTTACAAACTAGTTAACAGAAAGTATCGATCAAATCTTCCCTCAAAAGAATCTAAAACGTCATCACAACGATAAACCATGGATAACGTCCGCAATAAAACAACTTATCAAAGACCGACAGAAGGCGTTTCATAGCCACAACACAACCTTATGGAGATCACTGAAGTATAAGGTTCAGCAAAAGATCAATGCGAGGAAAATATCGTATTATAAAACAAAGGTGCAGCATTTAAGAAGAATGACTGTCGCATGTGGTGGAAAATTGTGAATAAAATGGGAGGAAAATCCGAAAAGAATCACTCCTTTTGGCTTGAACAAGATGGAAGAACCCTTGATCAATCAGAATTAGTTAATGTTTTGATTGTGTTCTGTGCATCGGTGAATATTGACATTCCACCACTTGACTGCACTTTCAGCATTTCTTCCAAACAAAGAACCCGTCCCAACTGTCCAACCGCACGAAGTGTCTCAAAAACTTTCAGCAGTTAAGCCCTTTAAACCCTACTGTCCAGATAACGTTCTTTGCCGTATCCTAAAAGAGTTTACCTACGAACTAGCCGAGCCTGTCACAATTAACCATCTTCAATGCATCACTCACATCTGGAATTGTTCTTGCAATATGGAAAGATTCAGACATTATACCATTCCAAAATCACAATCTCCTACCGGTGAAGGTGACACTAGACCCATCTCACTGACATCTTGTTTAATTGTCTAAAGTTTTTGAAGATTTTGTGGTCAGGTGAATGATAACTGATATTAAAGACAAGATCAACCATAAACAGTTATTTTCGCAAAGGCGTTCGACCGTGTAGGGCATAATTTCATAATATCAAAGCTGTTAGGCATAAGTGTTAGATCGTCTCTGTTACCTTGGATTATTAACTCAGTCTCACTAATCGCCGACATCGCGTTAAACTCGGGGGAGAAATCTCGGATTGGTTGCCAATGAAAGCAGGCGTACCCCTGGGAACTAAGCTTGGACCAATTTTGTTTTTGGTCATGATAAACCTTGATGTAAGTCTCTCTGTACCTTAAAACAGAAGCATAGACTATGTGGACTACATTTTTTAATGTAGCCCTTAAAATAAAATATGTTTCACCACCCCTCAAAACCCTCTATGCTTATACATGCAGTTCACAGCTCATATGCATAAAAATATAATTTTGGAGTTCTGCTCCAAATTTTCTGTCAAGCAGGTTCCAGGAATTGAAATTATGGGTCAAGTCACAAAGCAAGGCATAATATATCAATTGTTTCGATAAAATTAGTAAGTGTCGATCACAAAGCACTGAGTTTAAAAGTAACCAATCAATAATCTTTTGTGCGAGAGCTAAGCTTTAATTGGCCCTACTAAATTTTAAATATCAGCAAACAAGTGCTTTTAAACATAGAATTGGAGCCATGTCCATCAGTGGTTAAAATCCAGTTTGTTGTACATTCAGTAACTGATAATATTGGAAATTGCCAATTAATTAAAATAACAACAAGCTTTACAAATGTAAATAATAAAGATCTATACATCCTGTGGAAATATAACAGAGTATAACATGGATTTACATGCATTACTCTGACAATTAAAAACATGAACCACACTTTAAATACATTGAACTTATAGTCTCACACATTCAGTCCCATCAACTTTTATACCATGTCATATGTAATAATTGTGGCAACATCCATATTGGACTTGGAGTTGAGTGGAATTAAAAAATATCGCAGATTTAAATCAGAAATTCATATTCTACATGCAAGTAAATTAGGCTTAATTAAAGCAAAACTGGCAAATTACACTATACATACTTCATTACATAAAATTATATATTACTTGGTTTATATAGATTTTATTGCCAAGAAAAGTGCTTGTCATGCATGTAAGGGTTGCTAAAGCTATTGACATCATGCATGCATGTTGTTCTATTCATAAAATGAGGACTTGATCAAAGGGTAAATAAAACTATTTTTGATCATTCATGATTACTTGTCAAATCAGTTAATTGTACCTAATTTTCTCATGGGAACCAAGGTATGCTGATGGTCATTGTCTGTTTGCAATTACTGTATAGTTAATTTAATTAGCGCTTAAAATATAGTTGAACAGATATATTGAAGCTTTGCCATTACATAGTGTTGCGCCATAATTTGCTTATATACAACCAATCAAAATATGACTGCATGCTACTGGTTATACTGTATCACATAGTAATCACGGTGGTCCTGCCTTAGCTGAGCTAAAAAGGGACTTGACCATCCCTAAAAAATGTTTCTGCCAAAGTTATAGACTAGCTGTCACTAGCTATATTTCTTACAGCAGGGATACAAAAAATCAACCTAAAAATAAAATATGTAAGAAAAGCCGGTCCATTATGCCCCTTAATTAATTTACTTAACTTAATTAATTAAGTAATGAATATATACACAAGGGTTGATATATCCTGGGCCCTGTGCGTATCAGTAAAATTGCGACGTGGAAACCTGGAAGGTGCTCAAGCTGTAGAATCAAACATGAACAAATTACACCAAACAAATTTATTGGGATTGATAAGCCAATTGGCATAATAATACAACAACACTGCCACTAGCTGCCTCTGCCACTGGTACAGCTTCTGCACAAAGTCAAAGATCTACAAATTATAATTATTGGTTTTAATTCTCACCTTCCGTATTCACGATTTCCAACACATTTAATTCATGTAAAAATTTATATTGATACATTCACTTCGAATTTCAAAATTATTTCACATTTTAGCCAAGCAGGATATATGTACAGCAAAGTATTGTGTTGAGAACACTGGTTGAGAACAGCATCACAACAGTCAACAGCATTCATGTATGTATATTTCACTTGACATTAATCATTTTAATAATTATATTATTTATATTCCTAAATATTTAGACATCATTTACGTGGGCAGCGGACGCGCTAAAAGATGTGTTAGGTTTGGTTTGATATCGTTGATATTTAGAAAGAAGTAAAGGAAATTATAGTTTTGTATTAAAATTGAAATTACTACAGAGGTTGATCGTAATAGCGTATATATAGTCTCGTCAAGATATTGCAAAATAGAAAAATAGAAATGAGATAATATGGAGACCGGATCCACGATCCCGGTGTCACGACTCCCGACTCAGGTTCCTAAAAACGGAGCTGAATGGTTGCACTTGCGCAATTTGTTCATGCTTAACAAACATACAACCAGACAGCATTGGAAGGAGCGACAATAAGGATCGACAGTATATTTGAAGCGATCTCTTTTATATTGTACATTGATTTGTTTATTTATTCATTTTGCGGAAACCCTCATATAGAACGAAAACCCAAGCGTGAAGAAAGGCATGCTTTAATCAACGGCACGATGTGTTTTATGACTTCGGAAGATAAAATAGTCGGGATTTTCAAGGCGAATTAGTCATTATTTTAAAGGAAAGAATAGTTTTCTAATTTTTTCACCATATGGACTAACTGATGCAAGGCAAATCCAAAAAATGTATTACCGAAATTCTTAGATTGGAGACAAAAAAGTTTGGGCTGAAACACCATTTTATTATGGTAATAATGGTTTTCGCAGTCTTATGAAATTATGGGGATATATCATCCTGAATATTCTATACTTCCGTAAAAATATTGAAACTGATTCAAAGTATTTTCAGGGAGTAAAATTCTTTTCTTGAATGAATTCCTTACACTGAGGTCATAAGTAATGTTGGACAAAGATTCCTTTTCTTCTTGGCAATAATTACTCGATGTCCCATTTTATTTATTGTGTTTTATCATCCTGAATTTTTTAATGTAGCGAAAAGAATCTTTCTATTTTTTTCTGCATATCGAGGAGGATTATAAGCATTTTGAAACGCATCAATATATTTTACAGGAATCCTCATGGCCTGCATGACAACAACTGACAAACTATTTACCTAATAGCAGTTATAAACTATTTATCTGACAACTCTTAAATTTTTTTCTATATAACAATTTACAAACTATTTACAATTTACTACAATTTTAAAATTATTTATCTAACAATGTACAACCATTTATAGCAAATTTACAAACTTTACACCGCGGATGTCCTAAAAAAACTACAAAAGCAGACCCATATTGCATGAGTAGAAAGGGCTAACTTAGATTTTGATATTTAACATTTATTTACCCGTGCGATATTGTTGCATGGGTGATTATTCACGAAAAGCGTGTCCTTGAGCCTGCAACATCAAATGCTCGTATCTCCGACAATATCGTACCAAACATGAAACATTTAGTGCATTAATGTATCAAAGTCTATTTCAATTCAATAATAGATTTTATAGCTTTTGATAAAGTATGATAATTTTTTATATCTGACACCCGTACATGCATGCATGATACATGATATTGCATGAAGAAGTAAAAGTTTCATAAAAGATTACATAATCTGAGCATGAGCATGAGCATGCGCATCGCAATGTTTTTTTTATTTTGAACTAGAAAACAATAAGATTACTTAAACTTTGTGATTAAAAATACACAAATTTTAAATCAATTGAGTGACTTACCATGCTGTTCAATGAGCTGTCGTGGAGCACTTATGCCTGTTTTTCTACATATCATGCCATTCCAAGAGAAATATCTACAAGAATAGAATTGAGTGGCTTCCTATTTAACAGCTATAATGATGTGCAGTACTGTGGAAGCTAAAGAGCGATTGACAGGAAGGTGCGTCAGTTTAAGGATACAATTATCACTTATACATATGGGGCCAGTTGTATAAACGACTAGTTAACTTTCAAATGTAGTCACAAGGAAAGAATTGGCCAATCAGAGTCGTGTGTTTCTGTGGGTCTTTAAATGATATATTATGCTGGAAAAATCTTCTGACCTTTTAGAATAGCCAAACGTACAATTCAAAGTTTCGTAAAAGTATATTGACGAGTGAAATCCTTTATATTTGCTGCGAGAATTACACGATGGACTGGGAACGAACGGCGTGTATTCCAAACTCGAATATCCAGCTCAACTGCTCAAGCGTGGTATTCACTGAACGTAAAGCCTGTTTTCCACTAGGCAGAAATTTTAATTGTCTGCGGGCTTTCACGCAGAACTAATGTGAGAAAACAAAGAAAAATTCCGCTCAGCAAGCAAAATTCCGCCTAGTGGAAAACAGGCTTAATGTCCGCAACGGCAATTGATTTCTTTTCGAAAAAGAATTCAAGAAAAAATTAAACGGCAAGAGGTATCATAAAATTATTCTCAAATTAGTCTACTTACTGTCGTATAAACTCCAGCTATGGTCCTCTCATTCATGGCACTTTCTTGATTTTTTTTCTTTTTCACAACTTCTTTTACTTCAAATATAAATTCTGTTATAAATAAAATTTTGAAAAAAAATTTTTTAAAAAATTCAATAACATATATTCCCTTCTTCATCGTTTTGGAAACACTTTCTGCGGTTAAATTTAGCAAAGGAACATTTAATTCCTTTTTGGCGATGGCTTTTTTTAATCTGTTGCGTTTACAGCTGTTGTTTGTTCAAACGAACAAAAAACGTACCTTGTAAGTTGCCTGGGGAGTCTTCCTGTGAAGGAAAAAGAACATACAGTGGCATAAAAATATCCTCCATTCCGGTTAGGAAATATAAAACCCAAATATTTTGGTAGCAATGTGTGGTTTTTCCCTTTGATAATGAAAACTTATTAGGTTAACATGAAAGCCTGCTTCGATTTTTAGAAGCCATGGTTGATCATGCCTTAAATACGTGCTTTTTAAAATTCTTTGTTCATTAATAACATCACATTATCTATTATATATTATTATAATTACACATTATCTCACTGCCTTACAACGTGAAACATGGTGGTTGTCACCGGCTTACCTCTGCATTGTTAGCACTATGCATGGCCTGCTTCATCTGTTGTGGTGCATATGATCGACCGGGTGGTAAAGTTGAGAACACACGGTTTACCAGTTCAATAACTGTTCATTCGCCTCTTTTTCAATTTCCTGAATACCCTTTATGTACAGCTCTTTGTATTTTTTTGATGGGTCGTATTGCCCCCGATGTACCCAAGGGGTGATGTTAATTGCCTTAACCTGACGACTGTAGAGAATAATTTTTTTTTTTATTATAAAAAAATTTTGTGTTTTAAAAAAAAAGGTTTAAAATAAAAGTATGCCTTACGTCTCCCCAATTCCAAAAAACGTTACTGTGCACATCCTCTATCGTTCATTTACTTTTGTTATCTATAAAAGCAGAAAAGATTAGAGTACAAACATACTATACGAAACTGTTTCTTTTTCTCATACAGTATTGTATACTTACCTTTCCGGGCCAAGGCCTATAACCTTTCGTTTTTCCCCACACAAGAGTATTCAATTTGAATTGGGGTGTTTTTTAGTTCTGGTCATTTCGGTTTCTATTTTCAAATAAAAGAACGCCACGTCTGTAACATGGTGCTACACGCGATTGCCTTGCAGTTGTAATACGAATAATTACATAAAGTATTTCAGTGATTTTCACTGATTTTAATTATGTATGGGGGTAAATGTGATATAGTTCATTCTATACGAGAAATGGCCATTTTTGTAAGCGCGTCCCTTGTCAATGCCTCTTTGTCAGCGCGGTGAATAATTTCCTGGCCTTTGTCTATACCACGAGGAAAATGCAAACAACATCAATCTGAACTCCCATTTATTCACATTTTGAATTCGCTTTTTTTGTGATTTTTAAGATATTACGCGCTCCTACTAGGCCTTTGATGCATCACACGTAGTTCGCACGAAAATGTTTCTTACTTTTGCAGGCCACGGCTTATACACCTTGGTTTTTTCCCATACCAAATAATTTATCTTGAGTTTAGGATTTTTTTTGTTCGTACATGCCAATTCAGTTTCTATTTTCAAATAAAGAAACTTTAACATAGTGCTACACGCGATTGCCTTGCTGTTGTAGCTAATGAATAATTACTTAAAGTAATTCAGTGACTTTCATTGACTTTGAAGATGTATAGGGGTAAATGTGATATAGTTAATTCTATACGAGAAAGGACCCTCTTTTGTCAGCGAGTCCCTTGTCAATGCGTCTTTTTGTCAGCGCGGTTAATAGTTCCCTGGCCTTTGTCTAAACCGCGAGGAAATTGCAAACAGCATAAATCTGAATTCGCATTATGACTCACACCATTGCACTCATAAACATTTATTATTAGTATACTAAGTACTTATATTTATCCCTTACTCCTTATCCTTATCCCTAAAAAACCAAATAAAATCTTATTCGTGCAACAACATGATTCCTTCAATCTATAAGCGTACCACATTCTTCTACTCACCCACCCCTCCCTGCCTACCACATTCTTTGACTTACCCATAATCCTCCCCCTGTTCGTCCTATTTCTTGATAGTAAGATTCGATATCCTTCGGCGCTGAAAAATATACAACAAACCATAATAATTATTATTGTGTATTTATTATTAGCTTCTTACCCTAGTTTTCGTGTCGCGTCGTGTTGCACTCGTATACTTTATGTGCTTTCAATGGTTCCCTCTTAATCAAACGAGGGAATATATTTGGATGCCCTAATAAACACGTTATATACTAATTTTTAATAATTCATTCATATTTCCTTACTTTAGTTAGAAAAATCGTCGAATAAAAATATGTTGCTTAAAGATTTGGTTGTGGTTGCTCTTCAACTAGTTTGCACCATTCCGGTTAGGAAATATAGAATCCAACAATTTTGGTAGCAATAAGTGGTTATTTTCTTGATAATGAAAACTTATAAGGTTAACAAGAAAGGCTGCTTTTTATTTTTAGAAGCCAATGGTTGACCATGCCTTAAATATACGTGCCTTTTTAAACTTTTTAGACATTAATAACAGATATCTCACTGCGTTACAACATGAAACAATAGATGGTTGTCGCCGGCTTACCTCTGCAGTGTTATCTGGCATGGCCTCCACTTAAGGTGGTGCATCATCGAGCGGCTGGTAATGTTGAAAAAACGAAAGTGAAATCTCAAACACAATGGCAATGGTATACACAAAAAACAATTAACATTTACAAACTTATAAGGTTTAACATGAAAGCCTGCCTTTGATTTTTATGGTTGACCATGCTTAAAATACGTCACTTTGTTCGGCTCTTAAAACAGATATTTCACGGCCTTACAACGTGAAACAATAGGTGGTTATCGCCGGCTTACCTCATCGTTTTTTCGATTCGATGCCTCGTTTTCAATTTCGTAAATTCCCTTCTCATACATGTCTTTATATTTTTTTGACGGTTCATATTGCCCCCGATTAACCCTGGGGCTTAGGTGCACAGCTTTGAGTAGGCGGCTTTAAAGAATGAAATGATTTTTTTTTGTAATAGAATATTTTTTTACAATAAAATAATTTTGTATTGTAATAAAAAAGGTTTAAAATGAAAGTGTGCCTTACGTCTCCTCGGTCCCGAAAAATGTCACTTGATATTTCTCTATTTTTCATATACTTTTGTTATCTATAAATAGCAAGGAAGATTAGAGTACAAAAATAAAATACGAAACTATTTCTTTTTCTCATACAATATTGTATACTTACTTTTGCCGGCCAGGGCTTATAGCACTTAGTTTTCGCCCTTACCATGCAGATCGTGTAATTTGAATTCAGCATCTTTTTGAATTGAATGCGCTGGCTAAAATGGTGGAATTATGAACATTATTATGTCTTTTTTAATAGAGGCGTTCGCACAATGCAATAGCACAAGCTGAATGTATATTGTAGGCTACGTGTGAACGCTTGCCCACCGTACTTAAAATACAAAAAGGAAAAATACGTCTATAGGCATATAACTGTGACATAGCTTGATTTAGTTAACCGAGCCTAGTGTTATCCAAACATGGCTTAAACCTGAAAAATCAGAAGAAAAAAAAATATGTATACCGGATATACCCGAAGGTCGAGTTAAAACACGCCGGTGAAGCATACGCTTAACTTCTTGCATTTTGCATGGATAACTTTGACTGCATCGACTTGTCTTATTCCACAAAGCAGTGACTACAACTCATTATTCCGCTTCTACGGTCTGGATTTCTTGCGAAATCATCCATCTCGTATTCCTCTAACTATCCGGCTTCGCTCTTATCAGATATTTTGATTTCTTTTGCCGTGTGTACAATGAATGTTGAACTGATCGCTGCTGGTCTAAGCTTCTTCGGTATCGCTTCGATTTATTAACACTGTGGCGTTGTCGATAAAGTCTTCGAGCTCCACATTCAGCAATGTCGTTTTATCAGCTAAATTGTTAAATAGAAACAACACGAGGACCATGCTTGCTCTTCGTTTTAAGACATAACTATACCGCGTGGAGAAGGGCGAATGTGCAACACAAGATGCATTGCTGCGGCATAACCTTCCACAGAAACACAAATTAGTGCCTAATTTGCATCTTCACTCATCCAGTACTTCCGGAGGAAATTACATCTGCAGAATATAAATTGTCCCCAAGGGTCTCGTTGCCTTTTACGCTTGTTTGTTTTCCCTTTTCCTGAATTCTTCGACGAATCCCTACAAATATGAAAAATGATTGTAAAAAAAAATTTCCATCGACTGAAACAGAATTTGGTCTGATGCATATAGACAGCCCCACCCACCTGATTTGAAGGATTATGAAATTTTTACCAGGAGGAAGCAGCCTTTCTTATCATGCGGCACGATGAACTAATAAATATCTTGGAAAATCCAATGGATCAATTTCAGCTAGAAAGATCTAATTTCTCGTAGACACTTCCTCGTAGTCACTACCACCGCTGTCTTGTTAACTTTGTTTTGATAAACTTATTTTATCCGTAAAATTAATCTTTCCAAACTCAATCGAAACAATACAGTATGTACTGTCTATATGAAGCGTAAAAATTTGGGCTAATGCATTTGAAAAACATATGTTACTAATATAGTGCTGACATTTTACGCAATTAATGTCCAAATGTGGGCTTGTTCTCCCAGGTGATTTAAATGATTTCCAAACATAAATACAACACAAAACCTAAACCAATTGCTCCAGGCCCCTACGAGAAGCACAGCTATTTGGCATCTCGTAAGTTCCCCATTGTGATTTGTTCTCCCAACGAAGTTTTTAACGAAGTTAAACCCTTGTCCACATTACCACATATCACGTGTATAACACCTATGGTACGGTAACTCTGATGTGTGGACGTATGACAACTGATGTGTGGACGTTTGACCTCGCTAACTGGGTCGTTTGAATTCTTTTGTGTTGACGATCGAACTCTTTTATATTGACGTTGGCAATCCTCTGTGTTGACGCTGAAACTCTTTTGCGTGAACGCTGGAACTTTTCTGCGAGGACGCTGAAAAAGTTTTTTTTTGACGCTGGAACTCTTTTGTGTTGATGTTGGAACCCCGTCATGTGGAAAGTTAAACTCTTGTGTGGACGCTGATTTATTCCGCATTTGTGGCCTATGGAACTCTTTTGTGAGGACGCTTATAGGCGCTGTTACACTATGCAATTTTCCTCGCAACTTGCAATGCAATTATAATTTATAGGGATGTTAATTAGTAAAGAGTGTCCGAAATGCTAAGAAACGTTAACAGATCGTAAGAAATATTCGTATTTGACAAATTTAGATGCCTCAGGAGTACAATTGCATCGAAAGTTGCAAGGAAAGTTGCATAGTGTAACAGCGCCTTATCTCTTTTGCGAGTGCGGAGGTTTCAACTTTGATGTGTGGACGCTTGAACTGTGATATGTGGGCGTTGGAACTTTGATGTGTGGCTGTTGGAATTCTGTGTATGGATGTTGAAACTGTGATGTATGGACGTTGGAACTGTGATGCATGGACGTTGGAACTGTAATGTATGGACGTTGGAACAGTGACGTATGGACGTTGAAACTCTGATGTTTGTATGTTGGAACTGTGATGTATGGACGTTGAAACTCTGATGTTTGGATGTTTGAACTGTGATGTATGGACGTTGGAACTATGATGTATGGACGTTGAAACTGTGATGTATGGACGTTGGAACTATGATGTATGGACGTTGAAACTGTGTTGTATGGACGTTGGAACTGTAATGTATGGACGTTGGAACTGTCACGTATGGACGTTGAACTGTAATGTATGGGCGTAGGAACTCTGATATATGGACGTTGGAACTGTGATGTGTAGACGTGGGAACTGTGATGTATGGACGTTGGAACTCTGATGTATGGACGTTGGAACTGTGATGTATGGATGTTAGAACTGTGATGTATGGACGTTGGAACTGTGATGTATAGATGTTGGAACTGTGATGTACGGATGTTGGAACTGTGATGTATGGACGTTGGAACTCTGATGTATGGACATGGGAACTGTGATGTGCGGACGTTGGAACTCTGATGTATGGATATTGGAACTGTGATGTATGGACGTCGAAACTCTGATGTTTGGATGTTGGAACTGTGATGTATGGACGTTGGAACTGTGATGTATGGACGTTGGAACTGTAATGTATGGATGTTGGAACTGATGTATGGACGTTGGAACTGTGATGTATGGACGTTTGAACTGTAATGTATGGATGATGAAACTGTGATTATGGATATTGGAACTGTGATGTATGGACGTTGAAACTGTGATGTATGGATGTTGGAACTGTGATGTATGGACGTTGGAACTGTGATGTATGGACGTTGAAACTGTGATGTATGGATGTTGGAACTCCGATGTATGAATGTTGGAACTGTAATGTTTGGACGTTGGAACTGTGATGTATGCATGATGATGGAACTGTAATATATGGACGTTGGAACTGTGATGTATGGATGTTGGAACTGTGATGTAAGATTGTTGGAACTGTTATGTATGGATGTTGGAACTGTGATGTATGGATGTTGGAACTATAACGTATGGACGTTGAAACTGTAATGTATGGACGTTGGAACTGTGATGTATGGATGTTGGAGCTGCGATGTATGGATGTTGGAACTCTAATGTATGGACGTTGGAACTGTGATGTATGGACGTGGGAACTGTGATGTGTGGACGTTGGAACTCTGATGTATGGACGTCGGAACTGTGATGTATGGCCGTTGAAACTCTGATGATGTTTGGATGTTGGAATTGTGATGTATGGACGTTGGAACTGTGATGTATGGACGTTGGAATTGTGATGTATGGACGTTGAAACTCTGATGTTTGGATGTTGGAACTGTGATGTATGGACGTTGGAACTGTGATGTGTATGGACGTTGAAACTGTGATTATGGATATTGGAACTGTGATGTATGGACGTTGAAACTGTGATGTATGGATGTTGGAACTGTGATGTATGGACGTTGAAAGTGTGATATATGGATGATGGAACTCTGATGTATGGACGTTGAAACTCTGATGTATGGACGTTGGAACAGTAATGTATGGACGTTGGAACTGTAATTTAGTGACGTTGGAACAGTGAATATGTATGGACGTTGGAACTGTGATGTGTAGATGTTGGAACTGTGATGTGTGGATGTTGGTACTGTGATGTATGGAGGTTGGAAATGTGATGTGTGGATGTCGAAACTCTGACGTGTAAAGAGAAACATCTCTACAGTCCCATTGTATACATTAATTGGTTCAACGGAGAGATCCACTTTGCAATGGATGTTGCTTGACGTTGATCCTTGAAACATTTTACAGATCAGTTGGTTTCGTCATTGGATAAGGTTCAGGTTTCACTGAGTTTTTGCCTCGGTTGAATCACATAAAGAGTTGAACTTTCTGCGTTTTCGTTTTATTCTTTTTGAACGTTTCTTCTTTTTAAATGTTTCTCTTTCGGCAAGCTCTGATTGTAAAGAACCCAGGTTAATATATAGAACTTTCGATAACGAGTGATATTAATTTTTAAGTTTATTTTTTCATACGAATTTACAAGAAATTTATTTTTGATCGTGTAGTTTTTGGTATATTGTAAGCAGCACAATTCTATAAGTAGGTAAACTCACCGATTTGACGAGTTTGGTCTCGGCGAGTGAGGCCTGTGTGTGAACTGCGTCACAGCATGATAAGTTATCGTTACCGTTGTCTTCTAGGCTACATCGTTTTTATTTTCAAAAACCTCTTCAGAATGTTGAACTTCTTCATCGCGCTTCTTCCTCTGTGTCTTTTTCGTGGAGCCACAATCTTTAAGAAAAAGAATGGAAAATTAATTGTTATTGCATGTTGGCAATGGTATTTGGCGCTCATATATATCTTTTATTATTATTATTCATAATAATAATAATGATTATTTGGAACTAAAATACATGAAGAAAACAGGTATAGTCGTCATAAATATATTACATAAATAAAAATCTAGAAAGGGTAATAATATAAAGTTACTATGATTCACTATTACAATTTATAGATATTAAAAAGGTCAAGTTAAGTTAAAATTTTAGATCTTGTTAAACTATGATTATAAGGATTTATGGCATTACACTAAAGAACTATTCTAAAAATCTATCAATCTTAAATTTGTATTGTAATACATTCCAGCATTAAATATGGTTACCCTTTGTCTTTTGTCTTTGACACGATCTGGAAGCAGGGCATGTAGACGGTGCTCAGTGGCAGATATATTTAATTTTGTAATCAAATCACGCAGCGGATTTCACGTCTTTCGTTCAGCACTCGCATCTTGAGATAATTTTATGTTCCGAAGCAGTTAGAAACAAGCCCGCTTTAGAAATGAAATAGGAAATAAAATGACATTTACAAAGGAGGAAGGGAAATCACTCAGTTTATGAATAATCTCAAATTCATTAACCTTCCGGTTCCCTGTTGATGCCGAACAAATCGTGGTATATTTTTTCCTGTTCGGACATCTCTCGTGTTCCGCCGACATAATGCGGTCTCTGGAGTAGCAAAAACAACCAAACGATTAGTTAGCGAGATGAAATGAGGGGTCTATCAGCCAGAAATACTAAAAAAACAGTCATCGGTTACCTGCAAGGATTACTTGCATGGACTGCCTGCATGAATTACCTGCTGACCTGCATATGTTCTTCCTATATTTAACCGCTTTTCACTCAATAAGCCGTCGTTGTCTCGAATTTTTCCTATTTCGAACAATTTACCTTCGCCAACTTTCAACCTTTGTCGTAAGGGTTTTGATAATGAGAAAAGGGAGAATATGGTTGTCAATTAACGGCTTTTTTTCGTTCTGTGAAATAATATTTCGCAGATCCAGGGGCGTGGGAAACATCAGAAATTGTGGGGCACAGGCTCCCAAAGGCACTTTTGTTTCATAAAAAAGGTATCTAAAAATGTATGCCAAAGCTTCAGGGACATCACTAGTGTGGCTAATCCCCGAGCCGGTGCGGAGCACCGTGCGAGGGTACTAATTCCGCCCGGAGATTAGGAATTACACCTGGGACCCGGGAGAACATTGTGGAATCCAAAGTTGCCCAAATGTCATGGACGTTCAATGGTCATGGTACTTGTGCGCATGCGCGAAATGCGAACGAGTGTAGACTGGTAATCAGCAACTTCCTGATTGGCTAAGACGAAACGTTTGTGTTTCAGTGAAAAACGTCAGCAATTTAACTGTCATTTTGTAAACTATTTTTTAAAAAAATGTTTTGAAAACAAAATATGAAATGTGGAATCAAATAAAAGATAAAACACTGGGAAGAGTTTAAAATATTATCAGAACTGGAGGAATTAGCGGTGAAAAGGAACAACTCGATTATAATCCTTGAAATGGTAGGAGTCTATTTTGTTTATTTCGAAGTTTATTTCGTGTTTGCTGTACGAATACATTTTATGACCTTGGTACAGTATGTCGTTTTGCTCGGTTTTGCGAAGACGTGACCGACTATTTAAGGCTTTACATCATCGTTTTAACTTTCAAAAGAGTCCTTAAAAGTGTAATTCGGAGTTTTAATATAACAAATATCATTTTAAAGGTTTATATATAGTCGACTGCAATCACTGCATGAATTTAATAATCGAAAAACAACATTCGACGTTCACTGCTTGGTTAATTATATTATTTGGGCTGTTTTGATGTTTTGAAGGTTTAGCTATAATGAATTATTTACTCTTATTAAACTGTGAAAGTCTATAACTTGATGCAACGGAAAGCAGCAGGAAAACGGGTGATTTCACTTCACTTTACGACTGTGCTTGTTTCCAAAATATTTGAAACATCAGCTATCGGCTCTACATTTAGGACATTTCATAATATTGAAGGTTATGTCTGGCTAGCTCAGGAAATATTTTGCTTCGTTTGAAATAGCGAGGGGTTGCTGCATGCATGTATTTCTAGTATAATATTTATGTTCTGCAAAAAGATTAAGGCCTCGCCACTGACGTATTGTCTAGGCGTTAAAATATTGAAGATTTTGAAGAATTTACAATTTTCCGTTCGTGTACGTTCTATAGCGGTTATTTTGCACGTCATTCTGGCGTTCTGTCCAACGCAAATTCTTCAACTTTGCCCTGAAAACTAAATGTCAGTATGTTCTACAAAAAGGTAAATGTTGATAATTTCAATATTCTTATGTTATGCTCTTTGCTATCAAGGAGCTATAATCCTATTTTTTGTATGAAACGATTTTAGAAATATTTTGGAAATAGGTTTTTACAGGAAGTAAAACGATTGCGCAATTATTTTAGGGATTTAAATCCGGATCCTGAATATTTTTCTTAAAAGAATACTAATTTCAAAGAACGTGAGAAAGTTATATTCATTAGGGTTTTAACCTGAGGAAACAAAAGGGGTCGATTGGATTATTCTAATGTGACATTGTTCTATTGTATTATTCTCTATAATTTATGAACTAATGCAAAACGTTTTTTTCGCTTTACTTGGCATATAAAAATTCTCGTTCCGCTTTTTCTCGAACTGAAATATTCGTGGTTGCCTTGAAAGACATTTGGCTTGGAGGTGAACCTAAAATGCTGTCAATTTGCATACAAGCTGAAAAGGTCTACAGGTGCTGACCTCATAAACAGAAATTCAGAACATTTGTTACTATAAAAGTTCATAATGTCAGGATTTCGCAATCAAAGATGGCCGCCTTGTTATAATAGAACTATATAAATTACGAGAAAAAATTTTGAAATTAAAGCAACTTCTATCTTACGTACATATCCAAATTGCGGAGCTCGATTTAAGACAGGCAGAAACTCGGTACGGTTATGTCTGTCTTATGTTTGTCTGTCTAGACAAACTTGGGCACGCAAAGGATAGTTTGTCTTCTAGTCTGATCTGTGTGTATACAGGGTAAACTGACGGAACATCTGTCAACAATGAAGTAATAATATGTATGCGCATATAATTCGTCCATTAGACAAATTTAAGTGATTAGTTCGTCATCACGAATCATTCGCCTGTTAATATAAATTTTCAAACTTGCAAATGGCCAATGGCTTTTTATTATTTTATTTATTTAATATTTTTTCATGTACACGATTTAGCTATATGATATACAACACCATTGTACATTATATATTTCTAGTGTATGTAAATTATATAACCTTACAATAATATAATTAGACTCGTTAATGCAGTGTAACTGCTGCAGAAGAGTTCTAATAAACAACAATGATAAAAGTAATAATAAAGAAGATCATTTATTTAGTACAAATGCATAAAATAACTCTACAACAGCACATACGACATACGAGATGATCGATACGGTACAATACAATGCAACACGTTACATGTACATGCAAGGAAAATAAATGCCTGGGGGTTCACAACAGTTAAAACTATTAAAAAGGTTATGATATATATGTAAGATTATTTTAAAACGGTAATCAAGTCCATATGTAAACAAACGGTTAATTTGTTTTTATTTTGACCTTTGACCTTTTTATTTCACTTTTTTAAAAAATACGAATTGCTGATAATTTAGCACAATTATTGGTCACACGCTTCCAAAATCAGTATGAAGTGGAGTTGCTGAGAAAAGTTCGAATCGTGCGAAAATTTGAGAAATTTTACGTCAGTTGTTAGCATATGGACTAGATTCCAACTTTGGAAAAAAGGTTGCGAAACTACAGCATGATTAAAAATGCTTAAGAGGAGATTTTTTTATGTCGCGTAATAATTATGTGCTTAAAGCCCAAGTTGTATCATCATGCAAATGTACTAACATTTTTAACGTTAAAAACGTTTTGCAAACACCAAAAGTACCAACAAAGTATGTTTACTACATAATCAAAAAATGATGTTAAAATGAAAATATTTCTCTACGCCGACATGAAAATGACACTTGAATCGAAGCAAGTTTTGTATTCATTTATTTTGAAAAACTTTATCGCTTGGTGTTTTGCAAGCACCGAATATACTGTTGAAAAGTTCACGACATAGTATGAAGAATAAAGCAAAAATAAATGAATTTTGAGTGGTACGCCGAAAAGATTTTATATTTTTAACGTTTTCCTGCTAAAATACAAAAATATAAAATGGAAGTGAAATATAAAAATTCTCCTCTTAATACACAATTTAAATTGAGTTTTTCACTAATACAAAAAATTCGGGTGAAATTAATTCAAAGAATAGGTAGAAAATTATTAAAAATTTGAAGCAACAAAAAATACAATACTATTAACGAAATTTAATGGGGCAATGAAAGAGAAAGAAAAACGATATTGCTAATGCATGCAACTGAATTCATATATTAGTTAAAAACCAACAAATATGACAAATGACACAATGATAGCAGAATTAAAAAACACGTGATCACACACATATCCGACATTTTAATAAAGCATATCAGAAAGAGCACATGTGAGGTGGGATCACTTATAAAGTTCATTTGAATCGCAAAATATAACCTAAACAGCAGAAACGTTCGGGTGAAAACTTGGCGGGAGGAATTATGACTTTGATAGGATGCAAAAAAATCTAATTTTTTAGCATTTCAAAGCAGATTTGGAGATTCTGTTTTTAATTGTTCAAACCATTCTCAAAAAATCCCCTTCGTTTTGGAATATTGTATTACTAAGTACCCGAAATTAGTTTTTTGATCTGCCGAGATGAATCAAGAAAAGGATTTTATACGCGCCAAAAAATCCTCAAAAGCTGGTCTGCGGTGACGAAATAAGGATATTTTGTAATTCGCGCACAATTTCGTGGCCACTATCGTTACAAAATAGGACCACGATGCCTGCAGTGGTTTTGTTTTATTAAGTATAGAATCAACTATATCGCATTTACCCCTATGCATCTTCAAAGTCAATGAAAATCCCTGAATTACTTTACGTAATTATATTACTCATAACAACAGCAAGGCAAAGAAAGAAACGAAGAAAAAAATCCAGAATTCAAGATAAATGATCTGGTATTATGAAAAACCAAGGGGTATAAGCCGTGGCTGGCAAAGTAAGAAATTGTTTCGCGCGAACTACGTGTGATGCATCAAAGGCGTGCATGGTACGAGCGCGTATATCTTATCCTATAGTTAAAAAGACAAATAGAGCGTATTCTATTGAGTGGATAAATGCGAATTTAGATTGATATTGTTTGGAACAGCCTCGTGGTATAGATAAAGGCTGGAAAACCATTCACCGCGCTGACAAAAAGACACATTGGCAAGGGAAGCGCTGATAAAAAGGCCCCTTTCTCGTAGAATCAACTATATCGCATTTACCCTTATACATCTTCAAAGACACTAAAGGGCACTAAATTACTTTACATAATTATTCATTACAAGTGCAAGACAATCGCGTTTAGCACTATGTATAAGACGTTGCTTCTCTTTATTTGAAAATAGAAACTGAAATGGTACAAAAAAGGAGCTGAATTCAAATTACACAATCTGGTATGGGCAAAAACTAAGGGCTATAAGCCCTGGCCGGCAAAAGTAAGTGTAAAATATTGTATGAGAAAAAGAAACAGTTTCGTATAGTATTTTTGTACTCGAATTCTCCTTGCTTTTAATAGATGACAAAAAATACGAAAAATGAAAGAAATATCAAATGAAATTTTTCGGGACCGAGGAGACGTAAAGCACACTCTCATTTTAGATCTTATTTTATCAAAAAAAATCAATTTATTCTTTAAAGCCGTCAACTCAAAGGTATGTGCCTAAGCCCCTGGATAAATCGGGGGCAATATGAACCATCAAAGAAATATAAAAACATGTATAATATAGGAATAAATCCAATTGAAAACGAGGCATCGAAACGAAAAAACGACAATGTAAGCCGGCGATAATCACCCATTGTTTCGCGTTGTGAAGCAGTGAAATATCTGTTATAAGAGCTGAACAAAGTGACGTATTTTAAGCATGGTCAACCATTGGCTGATAAAAATCAAAGGCAAGCTTTCATGTTAAACCTTATAAGTTTGTAAATGTTCAATGTGAATTAATTCTGATAACATTGGAGAGGTAAGCCGGCAACAACCACCCATTGTTTCACGTTGTAAAGAAATTTCGTATAGTATTTTTGTACTCTAATCATCCGTGCTTTATAAACAACCAAAGTAAATGAACGATGGAGGATGTGCATAGTAACGTTTTTAGAACTGGGGAGACGTAAGGCACACTTTTATTTTAAACCTTTTATTATTAAAACACAAACATTTTATTATAAAAAATATTATTCTTTACAGCCGTCAGCTCAAGGCAATTAACATCACCCCTTGGGTACATCGGGGGCAATACGCCCCTTCAAAAAAGTACAAAGAGCTGTATAATAAGGGCATTCAGGAGATTGAAAAAGAGGCAAATGAACAAATTATTGAACTGGTAAACCGGTGATAACCACCCATTGTTTAACGTTGTAAGGCAGTGAAATATCTGTTATGTTATAAGAACTGAACAAAGACACGTATTTTAAACATGGTCAACCATTGGCTTTCAAAAATCAAAAGGCAGGCTTTGATGTTAAAGCTTATAAGTTTGTAAGTGTTAAATGTGAGTTAATTCTTGTTTTATTATACCATTGCCATTGTGTTTAAGATTTCACTGTTGCGTTTTCAACATTACCAGCCGCTCGATGATGCACCACTACAAGTGCAGGCCATGCCTGATAACACTGCAGAGGTAAGCCCGCGACAACCACCCATTGTTTCATGTTGTAAGGCAGCTCAGGGCTATGTGTCTAAACCCCTGGAAAAATCGGGGCAATATCAACCGCGCTAACAAAAAGACGCATTAAAATCTCGCATTAAAGTCTGTAGTAAAATCTCGAAATCTTGACAAACTTGTTTAAATTTCTATGTATTTTATGTTAGATTTTACTCTGATTGAAACAATGGGGTCCCTCCATGCTTGAGAAAAAAGAGAAACAGTTCTCGTATAATATTTTTGTTCTTTGATCTTCTTTGTTTTTTAAAGATAACGCAATTCAATAAAAAAGTTTGAAAGATATAGAGTAACCTTTTTTGGTACAGGGGAGACGTAAGTGATATTTTAATTTAAAACTTTTTTTTCATAAAACAGAAAACTCTGATTTTTTAGAAATAAATCATTTTATTCTAAAAAGCCGTCAGCTCACACCAATTTTGTAACCCACTGGCGAAATCGCAGCCAATACGAGCTGTGCAAATGTACAAAAGAGCACGCTGAAAGACAGAGGAGCTTGGTTAAAAAAGTAAAAATCTTTTTTAGGCCACCCTGCATGTATTCTACAGGGTGTGTCAAAAAAAACGAAAACATTTGAAATTACTCATTGTTAAAATTTGAATGCAGTCTTAACGAATTTTAGCCTGTGGGACTTAATTAAACTTATAAGATTCTAAATACGAAAAATTAGCCTTGTTATTGCTTCAAAAGAAAATGGTACAGCTGACCGCGAACAAACCAGTGTTTATTGTGATAAATTATAACGTGAACCCAAAGTACAACGGAAGTACGAAACGCTCTTAACACAGGTCGACAAAGGGTTACAAACTAATTTTACTGCATCATGCATAAAAAATGCTTATGGCAACATTTATACACCTGTGGGTCCCAACAGAGTGCTTAGGAATTCAAACTCTAACAATTACATCTTATGGGTGATTTCAGTAGTTTTCGGGTTTTTTTTTTAGACACCCTGTATAGTAAAAAACAAAAGTAGGTTTGAAATGCCAATTTTTAATAAAATCGTGCATAAATTAACCTACAATGAAATTTTTGTTTGATTTGAATGCAAAGCTGTAGATGCAACTTTCCATTGAAAAAGCAAAACGCGCTTTGTTTTTAAGCCCCTTCACGGTTGCATGACACAGTTTGAAAATCCGCTTCACCCGCACGCGCGAAAAATCGGAAGACGCCAATAATTATAGGCGTGCGAATTACGTGTGATGCATCAAGGCCTGGTGCGAGCGCGTATATCTTAACGTACATCTTTAAATTACAATAAAGCGAATTAAAAATGTGGATAAATGCGAATTTAGATAAATGTTGTTTGCAAAATCTACGTGGTATAGACAAGGGTCGGAGAAACATTGACCGCGCTGACAAAAGACGCATTGACAAGGGACGCGCTGACAAAAAGCGCCTTTTCTCGTTATAGAATCAGCTGTATCACGTTTCCCCTATACATATTCAAAGTCAGTGAAAGTCACTGAATTACTTTACGTAATTATACATTACAACTGCAAGGCATCACCGGCGTGTAGCACTATGTTAAAGACGTGGCGTCTCTTTAATTGAAAATATAAACTGAAATGGCACAAAAAAAAGCTGAATTCAAATTACACGATCTGGTATGGGCAAAAACTAATGGCCATAAGCTCTGGTCGGCAAAAGTAAGTATAAATATTGTGCGAGAAAAAGAAAAAAGTTTTGTATAGTATTTTTGTACTCTAATCTTTAGTCTGCTTTTAAAGATAACGAAAGTAAATGAACGGTGGCGAATGTGCACTGTAACGTTTTTTGAACTGGGGAGCCGTAAGGCACACTGTTATTTTAAACTTTTTTAATAAAACACAAAAAATTTTTATTATTAAAAAAAATTGTTCTTTACAGCCGTCAGCTCAAGGCAATTAACATCACCCCATGGGTACATCGGGGGCAATACGCCCCTTCAAAAAAGTACAAAGAGCTGTATAAAAAGGGCATTCAGAAGATTGAAAAAAGAGGCGAATGAACAAATTATTGAACTGGTAAACCGGTGATAACCACCCATTGTTTAACGTTGTAAGGCAGTGAAATATCTGTTATGTTATAAGAACTGAGCAAAGACACGTACTTGGATGTTAAAGCTTATAAGTTTGTTAGTGTTAAATTTGAGTTAATTCTTGTTTTTTGTATACCATTGCCATTGTGTTTAAGATTTCACTGTTGCGTTTTAAACATTACCAGCCGCTCGATGATGCACCACTACAAGTGGAGGCCATGCCTGATAACACTGCAGAGGTAAGCCCCGTGACAACCACACCCATTGTTTCATGTTGTAAGGCAGCTCAGGGCTATGTGTCTAAACCCCTGGAAAAAATCGGGGCAATATCAACCGCGCTAACAAAAAGACGCATTGACAAGGAACTCGCTGACAAAAAAGGCACTTGTACAGAATAACTATATCACATTTAACCGGCCATCAAATATGTTATCGTCGTTATGTTTAGTTATTCATCGTTTTTTTATATTTAGTTATTTTTTGAATATATAATAGTTTTAAGACACTGTCTACAAGATGTATACGCCTTGCTAGGTAAGTGTCTGTAGTAAAATCTCGAAACCTTGACAAACTCGTTTAAATTTCTATGTACTTATGTTAGATTTTACTCTGATTAAAACAATGGGGTCCCTCCATGCTTTAGAAAAAAGAGAAACAGTTCTCGTATAATATTTTTGTTCTTTGACTTCTTTGTTTTTTAAAAGATATGCAATTCAATAAAAAAGTTTGAAAGATATAGAGTAACCTTTTTTGGTACAGGGGAGACGTAAGTGATATTTTTTATTTTAAACTTTTTTTTCATAAAACAGAAAACTCTGATTTTTTAGAAATAAATCATTTTATTTTAAAAAGCCGTCAGCTCACACCAATTTTGTAACCCACTGGCGAAATCGCAGCCAATACGAGCTGTGCAAATGTACGAAAGAGCACGCTGAAAGACAGAGGAGCTTGGTTGAAAAAGTAAAAATCTTTTTTAGGCCACCCTTTATTCTACAGGGTGTGTCAAAAAAAATAAAACATTTGAAATTACTCATTGTTAAAATTTGAATGCAGTCTTAACGAATTTTAGCCTGTGGGGACTTAATTAAACTTATAAAATTCTAAATACGAAAAAATTAGCCTTGTTATTGCTTCAAAAGAAAATGGTACAGCTGACCGCGGAACAACGAGTGTTTATTGTGATAAATTATACGTGAACCCAAAGTACAACGGAAGTACGAAACGCTCTCAACACAGGTCGACAAAGGGTTACAAACTAATTTTACTGCATCATGCATAAAAATGCTTATAGCAAACATTTATACACCTGTGGGTCCCAACAGAGTGCTTAGGAATTCAAACTCTAACAATTACATTCTTATGGGTGATTTCAGTAGTTTTCGGGTTTTTTTTTAGACACCCTGTATAGTAAAAAACAAAAGTAGGTTTGAAATGCCAATTTTTAATAAAATCGTGCATAAATTAACCTACAATGAAATTTTTGTTTGATTTGAATGCAAAGCTGTAGATGCAACTTTCCATTGAAAAAGCAAAACGCGCTTTGTTTTTAAGCCCCTTCACGGTTGCATGACACAGTTTGAAAATCCGCTTCACCCGCACGCGCGAAAATCGGAAGACGCCAATAATTATAGGCGTGCGAACTACGTGTGATGCATCAAAGGCCTGGTGCGAGCGCGTATATCTTAACGTACATCTTTAAATTACAAATAAAGCGAATTAAAAATGTGGATAAATGCGAATTTAGATAAATGTTGTTTGCAAAATCTACGTGGTATAGACAAGGGTCGGAGAAACATTGACCGCGCTGACAAAAAGACGCATTGACAAGGGACGCGCTGACAAAAAGCGCCTTTTCTCGTATAAAATCAGCTGTATCACGTTTACCCCTATACATATTCAAAGTCAGTGAAAGTCACTGAATTACTTTACGTAATTATTCATTACAACTGCAAGGCATCACCGCGTGTAGCACTATGTTAAAGACGTCGTGGCGTCTCTTTAATTGAAAATATAAACTGAAATGGCACAAAAAAAAGCTGAATTCAAATTACACGATCTGGTATGGGCAAAAACTAATGGCCATAAGCTCTGGTTTGCAAAAGTAAGTATACAATATTGTGCAAGAAAAAGAAAAAGTTTTGTATAGTATTTTTGTACTCTAATCTTTAGTCTGCTTTTAAAGATAACGAAAGTAAATGAACGGTGGCGAATGTGCACTGTAACGTTTTTTGGAACTGGGGAGCCGTAAGGCACACTGTTATTTTAAACTTTTTTTAATAAAACACAAAAAATTTTTATTATTAAAAAAATTGTTCTTTACAGCCGTCAGCTCAAGGCAATTAACATCACCCCATGGGTACATCGGGGGCAATACGCCCCTTCAAAAAAGTACAAAGAGCTGTATAATAAGGGCATTCAGAAGATTGAAAAAGAGGCGAATGAACAAATTATTGAACTGGTAAACCGGTGATAACCACCCATTGTTTAACGTTGTAAGGCAGTGAAATATCTGTTATGTTATAGAACTGAGCAAAGACACGTACTTGGATGTTAAAGCTTATAAGTTTGTTAGTGTTAAATTTGAGTTAATTCTTGTTTTTTGTATACCATTGCCATTGTGTTTAAGATTTCACTGTTGCGTTTTAAACATTACCAGCCGCTCGATGATGCACCACTACAAGTGGAGGCCATGCCTGATAACACTGCAGAGGTAAGCCCGCGACACACCACCCATTGTTTCATGTTGTAAGGCAGCTCAGGGCTATGTGTCTAAACCCCTGGAAAAATCGGGGCAATATCAACCGCGCTAACAAAAAGACGCATTGACAAGGAACTCGCTGACAAAAAAGGCACTTGTACAGAATTAACTATATCACATTTAACCGGCCATCAAATATGTTATCGTCGTTATGTTTAGTTATTCATCGTTTTTTTTATATTAGTTATTTTTTGAATATATAATAGTTTTAAGACACTGTCTACAAGATGTATACGCCTTGCTAGGTAAGTGTCTGTAGTAAAATCTCGAAACCTTGACAAACTCGTTTAAATTTCTATGTACTTATGTTAGATTTTACTCTGATTGAAACAATGGGGTCCCTCCATGCTTTAGAAAAAAGAGAAACAGTTCTCGTATAATATTTTTGTTCTTTGATCTTCTTTGTTTTTTAAAGATAATGCAATTCAATAAAAAAGTTTGAAAGATATAGAGTAACCCTTTTTTGGTACAGGGGAGACGTAAGTGGATATTTTTATTTTAAACTTTTTTTTCATAAAACAGAAAACTCTGATTTTTTAGAAATAAATCATTTTATTTTAAAAAGCCGTCAGCTCACACCAATTTTGTAACCCATTGGCGAAATCGCAGCCAATACGAGCTGTGCAAATGTACGAAAGAGCACGCTGAAAGACAGAGGAGCTTGGTTGAAAAAGTAAAAATCTTTTTTAGGCCACCCTTTATTCTACAGGGTGTGTCAAAAAAAATAAACATTTGAAATTACTCATTGTTAAAATTTGAATGCAGTCTTAACGAATTTTAGCCTGTGGGGACTTAATTAAACTTATAAAATTCTAAATACGAAAAATTAGCCTTGTTATTGCTTCAAAAGAAAATGGTACAGCTGACCGCGGAACAACGAGTGTTTATTGTGATAAATTATACGTGAACCCAAAGTACAACGGAAGTACGAAACGCTCTCAACACAGGTCGACAAAGGGTTACAAAACTAATTTTACTGCATCATGCATAAAAATGCTTATGGCAAACATTTATACACCTGTGGGTCCCAACAGAGTGCTTAGGAATTCAAACTCTAACAATTACATTCTTATGGGTGATTTCAGTAGTTTTCGGGTTTTTTTTTTAGACACCCTGTATAGTAAAAAACAAAAGTAGGTTTGAAATGCCAATTTTTAATAAAATCGTGCATAAATTAACCTACAATGAAATTTTTGTTTGATTTGAATGCAAAGCTGTAGATGCAACTTTCCATTGAAAAAGCAAAACGCGCTTTGTTTTTAAGCCCCTTCACGGTTGCATGACACAGTTTGAAAATCCGCTTCACCCGCACGCGCGAAAATCGGAAGACGCCAATAATTATAGGCGTGCGAACTACGTGTGATGCATCAAAGGCCTGGTGCGAGCGCGTATATCTTAACGTACATCTTTAAATTACAAATAAGCGAATTAAAAATGTGGATAAATGCGAATTTAGATAAATGTTGTTTGCAAAATCTACGTGGTATAGACAAGGGTCGGAGAAACATTGACCGCGCTGACAAAAAGACGCATTGACAAGGACGCGCTGACAAAAAAGCGCCTTTTCTCGTATAAATCAGCTGTATCACGTTTACCCCTATACATATTCAAAGTCAGTGAAAGTCACTGAATTACTTTACGTAATTATTCATTACAACTGCAAGGCATCACCGCGTGTAGCACTATGTTAAAGACGTGTGCGTCTCTTTAATTGAAAATATAAACTGAAATGGCACAAAAAAAGCTGAATTCAAATTACACGATCTGGTATGGGCAAAAACTAATGGCCATAAGCTCTGGTTTGCAAAAGTAAGTATATACAATTTGTGCAGAAAAAGAAAAAGTTTTGTATAGTATTTTTGTACTCTAATCTTTAGTCTGCTTTTAAAGATAACGAAGTAAATGAACGGTGGCGAATGTGCACTGTAACGTTTTTTGGAACTGGGGAGCCGTAAGGCACACTGTTATTTTAAACTTTTTTTAATAAAACACAAAAAATTTTATTATTAAAAAAAATTGTTCTTTACAGCCGTCAGCTCAAGGCAATTAACATCACCCCATGGGTACATCGGGGCAATACGCCCCTTCAAAAAAGTACAAAGAGCTGTATAATAAGGGCATTCAGAAGATTGAAAAAGAGGCGAATGAACAAATTATTGAACTGGTAAACCGGTGATAACCACCCATTGTTTAACGTTGTAAGGCAGTGAAATATCTGTTATGTTATAAGAACTGAGCAAAGACACGTACTTGGATGTTAAAGCTTATAAGTTTGTTAGTGTTAAATTTGAGTTAATTCTTGTTTTTGTATACCATTGCCATTGTGTTTAAGATTTCACTGTTGCGTTTTAAACATTACCAGCCGCTCGATGATGCACCACTACAAGTGGAGGCCATGCCTGATAACACTGCAGAGGTAAGCCCGCGACAACCACCCATTGTTTCATGTTGTAAGGCAGCTCAGGGCTATGTGTCTAAACCCTGGAAAAATCGGGGCAATATCAACCGCGCTAACAAAAAGACGCATTGACAAGGAACTCGCTGACAAAAAAGGCACTTGTACAGAATTAACTATATCACATTTAACCGGCCATCAAATGTTATCGTCGTTATGTTTAGTTATTCATCGTTTTTTTATATTTAGTTATTTTTTGAATATATAATAGTTTTAAGACACTGTCTACAAGATGTATACGCCTTGCTAGGTAAGTGTCTGTAGTAAATCTCGAAACCTTGACAAACTCGTTTAAATTTCTATGTACTTATGTTAGATTTTACTCTGATTGAAACAATGGGGTCCCTCCATGCTTTAGAAAAAAGAGAAACAGTTCTCGTATAATATTTTTGTTCTTTGATCTTCTTTGTTTTTTAAAGATAATGCAATTCAATAAAAAAGTTTGAAGATATAGAGTAACCTTTTTGGTACAGGGGAGACGTAAGTGATATTTTTATTTTAAACTTTTTTTTCATAAAACAGAAACTCTGATTTTTTAGAAATAAATCATTTTATTTTAAAAAGCCGTCAGCTCACACCAATTTTGTAACCCATTGGCGAAATCGCAGCCAATACGAGCTGTGCAAATGTACGAAAGAGCACGCTGAAAGACAGAGGAGCTTGGTTGAAAAAGTAAAAATCTTTTTTAGGCCACCTTTATTCTACAGGGTGTGTCAAAAAAAATAAAACATTTGAAATTACTCATTGTTAAAATTTGAATGCAGTCTTAACGAATTTTAGCCTGTGGGGACTTAATTAAACTTATAAAATTCTAAATACGAAAAATTAGCCTTGTTATTGCTTCAAAAGAAAATGGTACAGCTGACCGCGAACAACGAGTGTTTATTGTGATAAATTATACGTGAACCCAAAGTACAACGGAAGTACGAACGCTCTCAACACAGGTCGACAAAGGGTTACAAACTAATTTTACTGCATCATGCATAAAAATGCTTATGGCAAACATTTATACACCTGTGGGTCCCAACAGAGTGCTTAGGAATTCAAACTCTAACAATTACATTCTTATGGGTGATTTCAGTAGTTTTCGGGTTTTTTTTTAGACACCTGTATAGTAAAAAAAACAAAAGTAGGTTTGAAATGCCAATTTTTAATAAATCGTGCATAAATTAACCTACAATGAAATTTTTGTTTGATTTGAATGCAAAGCTGTAGATGCAACTTTCCATTGAAAAAGCAAAACGCGCTTTGTTTTTAAGCCCCTTCACGGTTGCATGACACAGTTTGAAATCCGCTTCACCCGCACGCGCGAAAATCGGAAGACGCCAATAATTATAGGCGTGCGAACTACGTGTGATGCATCAAAGGCCTGGTGCGAGCGCGTATATCTTAACGTACATCTTTAAATTACAAATAAAGCGAATTAAAAATGTGGATAAATGCGAATTTAGATAAATGTTGTTTGCAAAATCTACGTGGTATAGACAAGGGTCGGAGAAACATTGACCGCGCTGACAAAAAGACGCATTGACAAGGGACGCGCTGACAAAAAGCGCCTTTTCTCGTATAGAATCAGCTGTATCACGTTTACCCCTATACATATTCAAAGTCAGTGAAAGTCACTGAATTACTTACGTAATTATCATTACAATACAGGCCATCAAGCACCAGCATATGTAGCACTATGTTAAAGACGTGGCGTCTCTTTAATTGAAAATATAAACTGAAATGGCACAAAAAAAAGCTGAATTCAAATTACACGATCTGGTATGGGCAAAAACTAATGGCCATAAGCTCTGGTCGGCAAAAGTAAGTATACAATATTGTGCGAGAAAAAGAAAAAGTTTTGTATAGTATTTTTGTACTCTAATCTTTAGTCTGCTTTTAAAGATAACGAAAGTAAATGAACGGTGGCGAATGTGCACTGTAACGTTTTTTGGAACTGGGGAGCCGTAAGGCACACTGTTATTTTAAACTTTTTTTAATAAAACACAAAAAATTTTTATTATTAAAAAAATTGTTCTTTACAGCCGTCAGCTCAAGGCAATTAACATCACCCCATGGGTACATCGGGGGCAATACGCCCCTTCAAAAAAGTACAAAGAGCTGTATAATAAGGGCATTCAGAAGATTGAAAAAGAGGCGAATGAACAAATTATTGAACTGGTAAACCGGTGATAACCACCCATTGTTTAACGTTGTAAGGCAGTGAAATATCTGTTATGTTATAAGAACTGAGCAAAGACACGTACTTGGATGTTAAAGCTTATAAGTTTGTTAGTGTTAAATTTGAGTTAATTCTTGTTTTTTGTATACCATTGCCATTGTGTTTAAGATTTCACTGTTGCGTTTTAAACATTACCAGCCGCTCGATGATGCACCACTACAAGTGGAGGCCATGCCTGATAACACTGCAGAGGTAAGCCCGCGACAACCACCCATTGTTTCATGTTGTAAGGCAGCTCAGGGCTATGTGTCTAAACCCTGGAAAAATCGGGGCAATATCAACCGCGCTAACAAAAAGACGCATTGACAAGGAACTCGCTGACAAAAAAGGCACTTGTACAGAATTAACTATATCACATTTAACCGGCCATCAAATATGTTATCGTCGTTATGTTTAGTTATTCATCGTTTTTTTTATATTTAGTTATTTTTTGAATATATAATAGTTTTAAGACACTGTCTACAAGATGTATACGCCTTGCTAGGTAAGTGTCTGTAGTAAAATCTCGAAACCTTGACAAACTCGTTTAAATTTCTATGTACTTATGTTAGATTTTACTCTGATTGAAACAATGGGGTCCCTCCATGCTTTAGAAAAAGAGAAACAGTTCTCGTATAATATTTTTGTTCTTTGATCTTCTTTGTTTTTTAAAGATAATGCAATTCAATAAAAAAGTTTGAAAGATATAGAGTAACCTTTTTTGGTACAGGGGAGACGTAAGTGATATTTTTATTTTAAACTTTTTTTTCATAAAACAGAAAACTCTGATTTTTTAGAAATAAATCATTTTATTTTAAAAAGCCGTCAGCTCACACCAATTTTGTAACCCATTGGCGAAATCGCAGCCAATACGAGCTGTGCAAATGTACGAAAGAGCACGCTGAAAGACAGAGGAGCTTGGTTGAAAAAGTAAAAATCTTTTTTAGGCCACCCTTTATTCTACAGGGTGTGTCAAAAAAAAAAACATTTGAAATTACTCATTGTTAAAATTTGAATGCAGTCTTAACGAATTTTAGCCTGTGGGGACTTAATTAAACTTATAAAATTCTAAATACGAAAAATTAGCCTTGTTATTGCTTCAAAAGAAAATGGTACAGCTGACCGCGGAACAACGAGTGTTTATTGTGATAAATTATACGTGAACCCAAAGTACAACGGAAGTACGAAACGCTCTCAACACAGGTCGACAAAGGGTTACAAACTAATTTTACTGCATCATGCATAAAAATGCTTATGGCAAACATTTATACACCTGTGGGTCCCAACAGAGTGCTTAGGAATTCAAAGTCTAACAATTACATTCTTATGGGTGATTTCAGTAGTTTTCGGGTTTTTTTTTTAGACACCCTGTATAGTAAAAAACAAAAGTAGGTTTGAAATGCCAATTTTTAATAAAATCGTGCATAAATTAACCTACAATGAAATTTTTGTTTGATTTGAATGCAAAGCTGTAGATGCAACTTTCCATTGAAAAAGCAAAACGCGCTTTGTTTTTAAGCCCCTTCACGGTTGCATGACACAGTTTGAAAATCCGCTTCACCCGCACGCGCGAAAATCGGAAGACGCCAATAATTATAGGCGTGCGAACTACGTGTGATGCATCAAAGGCCTGGTGCGAGCGCGTATATCTTAACGTACATCTTTAAATTACAAATAAAGCGAATTAAAAATGTGGATAAATGCGAATTTAGATAAATGTTGTTTGCAAAATCTACGTGGTATAGACAAGGGTCGGAGAAACATTGACCGCGCTGACAAAAAGACGCATTGACAAGGGACGCGCTGACAAAAAGCGCCTTTTCTCGTATAGAATCAGCTGTATCACGTTTACCCCTATACATATTCAAAGTCAGTGAAAGTCACTGAATTACTTTACGTAATTATTCATTACAACTGCAAGGCATCACCGCGTGTAGCACTATGTTAAAGACGTGGCGTTTCTTTAATTGAAAAAATAAACTGAAATAGCACAAAAAAAAAGCTGAATTCAAATTACACGATCTGGTATGGGCAAAAACTAATGGCCATAAGCTCTGGTCGGCAAAAGTAAGTATACAATATTGTGCGAGAAAAAGAAAAAGTTTTGTATAGTATTTTTGTACTCTAATCTTTAGTCTGCTTTTAAAGATAACAAAAGTAAATGAACGGTGGCGAATGTGCACTGTAACGTTTTTTGGAACTGGGGAGCCGTAAGGCACACTGTTATTTTAAACTTTTTTTAATAAAACACAAAAAATTTTTATTATTAAAAAAAATTGTTCTTTACAGCCGTCAGCTCAAGGCAATTAACATCACCCCATGGGTACATCGGGGGCAATACGCCCCTTCAAAAAAGTACAAAGAGCTGTATAATAAGGGCATTCAGAAGATTGAAAAAGAGGCGAATGAACAAATTATTGAACTGGTAAACCGGTGATAACCACCCATTGTTTAACGTTGTAAGGCAGTGAAATATCTGTTATGTTATAAGAACTGAGCAAAGACACGTACTTGGATGTTAAAGCTTATAAGTTTGTTAGTGTTAAATTTGAGTTAATTCTTGTTTTTTGTATACCATTGCCATTGTGTTTAAGATTTCACTGTTGCGTTTTAAACATTACCAGCCGCTCGATGATGCACCACTACAAGTGGAGGCCATGCCTGATAACACTGCAGAGGTAAGCCCGCGACAACCACCCATTGTTTCATGTTGTAAGGCAGCTCAGGGCTATGTGTCTAAACCCCTGGAAAAATCGGGGCAATATCAACCGCGCTAACAAAAAGACGCATTGACAAGGAACTCGCTGACAAAAAAGGCACTTGTACAGAATTAACTATATCACATTTAACCGGCCATCAAATATGTTATCGTCGTTATGTTTAGTTATTCATCGTTTTTTTTATATTTAGTTATTTTTTGAATATATAATAGTTTTAAGACACTGTCTACAAGATGTATACGCCTTGCTAGGTAAGTGTCTGTAGTAAAATCTCGAAACCTTGACAAACTCGTTTAAATTTCTATGTACTTATGTTAGATTTTACTCTGATTGAAACAATGGGGTCCCTCCATGCTTTAGAAAAAAGAGAAACAGTTCTCGTATAATATTTTTGTTCTTTGATCTTCTTTGTTTTTTAAAGATAATGCAATTCAATAAAAAGTTTGAAAGATATAGAGTAACCTTTTTGGTACAGGGGAGACGTAAGTGATATTTTTATTTTAAACTTTTTTTTCATAAAACAGAAAACTCTGATTTTTTAGAAATAAATCATTTTATTTTAAAAAGCCGTCAGCTCACACCAATTTTGTAACCCATTGGCGAAATCGCAGCCAATACGAGCTGTGCAAATGTACGAAAGAGCACGCTGAAAGACAGAGGAGCTTGGTTGAAAAAGTAAAAATCTTTTTTAGGCCACCCTTTATTCTACAGGGTGTGTCAAAAAAAATAAAACATTTGAAATTACTCATTGTTAAAATTTGAATGCAGTCTTAACGAATTTTAGCCTGTGGGGACTTAATTAAACTTATAAAATTCTAAATACGAAAAATTAGCCTTGTTATTGCTTCAAAAGAAAATGGTACAGCTGACCGCGGAACAACGAGTGTTTATTGTGATAATTATACGTGAACCCAAAGTACAACGGAAGTACGAAACGCTCTCAACACAGGTCGACAAAGGGTTACAAACTAATTTTACTGCATCATGCATAAAAATGCTTATGGCAAACATTTATACACCTGTGGGTCCCAACAGAGTGCTTAGGAATTCAAAGTCTAACAATTACATTGTTATGGGTGATTTCAGTAGTTTTCGGGTTTTTTTTAGACACCCTGTATAGTAAAAAACAAAAGTAGGTTTGAAATGCCAATTTTTAATAAAATCGTGCATAAATTAACCTACAATGAAATTTTTGTTTGATTTGAATGCAAAGCTGTAGATGCAACTTTCCATTGAAAAAGCAAAACGCGCTTTGTTTTTAAGCCCCTTCACGGTTGCATGACACAGTTTGAAAATCCGCTTCACCCGCACGCGCGAAAATCGGAAGACGCCAATAATTATAGGCGTGCGAACTACGTGTGATGCATCAAAGGCCTGGTGCGAGCGCGTATATCTTAACGTACATCTTTAAATTACAAATAAAGCGAATTAAAAATGTGGATAAATGCGAATTTAGATAAATGTTGTTTGCAAAATCTACGTGGTATAGACAAGGGTCGGAGAAACATTGACCGCGCTGACAAAAAGACGCATTGACAAGGGACGCGCTGACAAAAAGCGCCTTTTCTCGTATAGAATCAGCTGTATCACGTTTACCCCTATACATATTCAAAGTCAGTGAAAGTCACTGAATTACTTTACGTAATTATTCATTACAACTGCAAGGCATCACCGCGTGTAGCACTATGTTAAAGACGTGGTGTCTCTTTAATTGAAAATATAAACTGAAATGGCACAAAAAAAAGCTGAATTCAAATTACACGATCTGGTATGGGCAAAAACTAATGGCCATAAGCTCTGGTCGGCAAAAGTAAGTATACAATATTGTGCGAGAAAAAGAAAAAGTTTTGTATAGTATTTTTGTACTCTAATCTTTAGTCTGCTTTTAAAGATAACGAAAGTAAATGAACGGTGGCGAATGTGCACTGTAACGTTTTTTGAAACTGGGGAGCCGTAAGGCACACTGTTATTTTAAACTTTTTTTAATAAAACACAAAAAATTTTTATTATTAAAAAAAATTGTTCTTTACAGCCGTCAGCTCAAGGCAATTAACATCACCCCATGGGTACATCGGGGGCAATACGCCCCTTCAAAAAAGTACAAAGAGCTGTATAATAAGGGCATTCAGAAGATTGAAAAAGAGGCGAATGAACAAATTATTGAACTGGTAAACCGGTGATAACCACCCATTGTTTAACGTTGTAAGGCAGTGAAATATCTGTTATGTTATTAGAACTGAGCAAAGACACGTACTTGGATGTTAAAGCTTATAAGTTTGTTAGTGTTAAATTTGAGTTAATTCTTGTTTTTTGTATACCATTGCCATTGTGTTTAAGATTTCACTGTTGCGTTTTAAACATTACCAGCCGCTCGATGATGCACCACTACAAGTGGAGGCCATGCCTGATAACACTGCAGAGGTAAGCCCGTGACAACCACGGCATTGTTTCATGTTGTAAGGCAGCTCAGGGCTATGTGTCTAAACCCCTGGAAAAATCGGGGCAATATCAACCGCGCTAACAAAAAGACGCATTGACAAGGAACTCGCTGACAAAAAAGGCACTTGTACAGAATTAACTATATCACATTTAACCGGCCATCAAATATGTTATCGTCGTTATGTTTAGTTATTCATCGTTTTTTTTATATTTAGTTATTTTTTGAATATATAATAGTTTTAAGACACTGTCTACAAGATGCATACGCCTTGCTAGGTAAGTGTCTGTAGTAAAATCTCGAAACCTTGACAAACTCGTTTAAATTTCTATGTACTTATGTTAGATTTTACTCTGATTGAAACAATGGGGTCCCTCCATGCTTTAGAAAAAAGAGAAACAGTTCTCGTATAATATTTTTGTTCTTTGATCTTCTTTGTTTTTTAAAGATAATGCAATTCAATAAAAAAGTTTGAAAGATATAGAGTAACCTTTTTTGGTACAGGGGAGACGTAAGTGATATTTTTATTTTAAACTTTTTTTTCATAAAACAGAAAACTCTGATTTTTTAGAAATAAATCATTTTATTTTAAAAAGCCGTCAGCTCACACCAATTTTGTAACCCACTGGCGAAATCGCAGCCAATACGAGCTGTGCAAATGTACGAAAGAGCACGCTGAAAGACAGAGGAGCTTGGTTGAAAAAGTAAAAATCTTTTTTAGGCCACCCTTTATTCTACAGGGTGTGTCAAAAAAAATAAAACATTTGAAATTACTCATTGTTAAAATTTGAATGCAGTCTTAACGAATTTTAGCCTGTGGGGACTTAATTAAACTTATAAAATTCTAAATACGAAAAATTAGCCTTGTTATTTGACCGCGGAACAACGAGTGTTTATTGTGATAAATTATACGTGAACCCAAAGTACAACGGAAGTACGAAACGCTCTCAACACAGGTCGACAAAGGGTTACAAACTAATTTTACTGCATCATGCATAAAAATGCTTATGGCAAACATTTATACACCTGTGGGTCCCAACAGAGTGCTTAGGAATTCAAACTCTAACAATTACATTCTTATGGGTGATTTCAGTCGTTTTCGGGTTTTTTTTTAGACACCCTGTATAGTAAAAAACAAAAGTAGGTTTGAAATGCCAATTTTTAATAAAATCGTGCATAAATTAACCTACAATGAAATTTTTGTTTGATTTGAATGCAAAGCTGTAGATGCAACTTTCCATTGAAAAAGCAAAACGCGCTTTGTTTTTAAGCCCCTTCACGGTTGCATGACACAGTTTGAAAATCCGCTTCACCCGCACGCGCGAAAATCGGAAGACGCCAATAATTATAGGCGTGCGAACTACGTGTGATGCATCAAAGGCCTGGTGCGAGCGCGTATATCTTAACGTACATCTTTAAATTACAAATAAAGCGAATTAAAAATGTGGATAAATGCGAATTTAGATAAATGTTGTTTGCAAAATCTACGTGGTATAGACAAGGGTCGGGGAACCATTGACCGCGCATGAAAAAAAGACGCATTCACAAGAAGCTCGCTGACAAAAAAGGCTCTTTCTCGTATAGAAATAACTATATCACATTTACCCCTATACATCTTCAAAGTCAGTGAAACTCACTGAATTAATTAACATAATTATTTATTACAACCGCAAGGCAATCGCGTGTAGCACTATGTTAAAGACGTCGCGTTCTTTATTTGAAAATAGAATTTAAAATAGCATGCACGAACAAAAAAAATCATGAATTCAAGATGAATGATCTTGTGTGGGGAAAGACGAAAAGGTATATGCCTTTGCCTGCAAAAGTAAGTATGGAATACTGTGTGAGAAAAAGAAACAATTTCGTGTATTTTTTTTGTATCTAATCTTCTTTGCCTTTATAGATCCCAAAACTAAATAAACACTGGAAAAACATATACGCTTACGTTTTTCGGAACAGGGATATGTATTGCACATTTTATTTTAAACGTTTTTATATTAAAACACGAAATTATTCAATAAAAAAAAAAAATCTTAACAGCCGTCAGCTCACGGCAATTAATATCCTTCCTTGCATAAATCGCAGACAATATGAGCGATCAAAAAAATATAAGGAGCTTTATATTAGGGGTATTAACGAGATAGAAAAAGATGCGGAGGAACAAAATAACGAAGTGGTAAGCCGGTGATAATCACCCATTGTTTAACGTTGTAAGTTGTGTAGCTCTTTTGTTACCTGTATGTATGAGTCGTGGTTTTTCATGCACATGAAGTTTATAAGTAAATAAGTAAATATATAAATATAAGTAAATAAGGAAATAAATAAGTAAATAAATTAGTAAATAAATTATATAACATTGCAACGAAACTAAAGTATGTACCCGACAATCAAATATGTTCTCGTCGTTACGTTTAGTTATTCATCGTTTTTTATAGTTATTTTTTGAATATAATTAAAATAGTATTAAGACACTGTCTACAAGATGTATACGCCTGGCTGGGTAATCGTCTTTAATGAAATCTCGAAACCCGTTTTGACAAACTCGTTTAAATTTTTATGTATTTTATGTTTGGATTTACTCTGGTTGAAACAATGAGGAGCCTCCATGCTTGAGAAAAAAGAGAAACAGTTCTCGTATAGAATTTTTGTTCTCTAATCTTCTTTGTTTTTTATAGATTCAATTCCGCAATTCATTAAAAAGTTTGAAAGATATAGAATAACCTTTTTTGGTACAGTGGAGAGGTAAGTGTTATTTCTTTTTTACTTTTTTTTATATACAACAGAAAATTCTTATTTTTTAGAGTAAAATCATTTTATTCTATTAAGCCGTCAGCTCAGACCAATTTTGTAACCCCCTGGCAAAATCGCAGCCAATACGAGCTGTGTAAATTGTAGAAAAAGCACGCCGAAAGACAGAGGAGCTTGGTTGAAAAAGTAAAAAGAAATACTCTACTACGTCGCATACGTAGGCAAGAACAAGTTCCGTATCATTTAAATGAGCCTTTTGAGAATCCAAGGGATTCATTCGCAAGTATCTGAACTAAGCGATTTCAATCGCACAAACCATGCTCAGTTCATCGACGATCGTTAATCTCATAGAGGAAATTTCGGCCACACGAGGCACGTGATACGTTATATATTATTATATTTTATGTCTTAATTAGCATACTGTTGTGGGAAAAGTTTATAAAAAAGTTATATTGCATAACTGTGTTGTCTGTAGCTGTTTAAATATCGTTTTATGAGGGCGTTTTATGAGGGCGTTTTATGACAGGCTAGGATCAATTTGTTTCTATAGAAGAGATTATTAGTTACCCTATTGTATCATTAAAAAGTCATTGACAAGTGTTGGCAGTACTTAGCACGCTAACATGCTTTTTCATAGCCTAGCCATGAAATTTAGACGGAATGACAAAATATCTTAATATATATGCATGGTCAGCACAGACCAGCTGAAAACAAAAGAAATTTTAGGTGCCGAAATTAAAAGAAGCTTTTATCAATTGATTTACTCGAATTGACGGAAACCAAGTTGAGCTACATGGGTAAGGCGATGACCCAAGGCGAAGGTGATGAAATAATGTGTGCCCAAAATCGTGTTGCCTTTGAATTTTATTCATTAACAATGAGCGAATGCAACGCGCGAAAAGTCTGTAATACGAGTTATTTTTCTAACATCTGCGACCTATAGTGCATTTTTGGACTTTGCGCGGACGAGCGTTAATTATTCTGTTTTTGCATAGAAGCGAACTAAAAATTTTATGCTAGGCAAATGATACGTTTTCATATTTAACCGCTAGGAATAGTTAGGTGGCTACTGTTTTGCCTTTTGTCAAAATTATAATTCCTTTCCCAATGTTTTCACCGAACGCCTGCACAGTTTGGATTATCTAAGGCTTTTGTAATGAATTTGATAAGTGACCCTACCTTAGCTCTGGCGAACATGCTTGTTTAACTGTTAGGTGTTGGACTTGGCTGGTAATAACACGTTACTCCATCAACAACGAAATTTCTTGAAAAAGTATAAAATCCTGAAATAAATTACACAATTAATGGAACAGTCTGAGAACATGCACTGTTTGGATCAGTCAGCGGTATAGAAATGAATTTGATAAAAGATGTCAACTTACATGTAATTCTCTTATGTGATAGGTTGGTTTAGACTGCGGGGTGTTTTTGCACCTTGGTGACCACAACACGAGACTTTCAAGACTGGTGGTAATTTCTAGAATACGAAAATTTGGCATAAGAAACGTAAATGACATTGATTAATGAATGCGTTGTTTACAGTTGTTTTACAAACTTACTTCCAAAAGTCGCATATTTGGATTTTGTAAGTTTTTTGCTGTGCATAAGATTCTATAAAATATGAAAAACAGATTTCAACGTCAACAGGAATATTGTTATTAATATTAGCTATTATAATTCTTATTTCGAATTTCTGCTCCAGCAAAAAAAGGCAATCCTGCACGAGCGAATCAATGTCAATTAAAAACATTTTAGTTAGAATCAGTCAAGAGTTCATATGCGTGCCAGTCAGGTTTGACACAGACTTTGATGATACATTCTTACGTTTTTTCCATGTTTTCTTCATGCAGCTTCAATTAATTTTAATTTTAAATTAAAAAATCGTTTTGCAAAACCCTTGGCAAATCCTCAAGACCTTCTCTTAAAAATTCCCACGTCATGCAGACGATGATACAAATATTGTTAAACCAATACGAGAGGAACAATTACATTCAGTTCTATAAATTTATCATCAGTTTACTTAAGTTTAATGTCTAGATATTTCCGAGATAGCCATGGCCAAATTGTGTATTGTACAAAGGTGATGACAAAACCGAGTTATCGGGCATTTAAGAAGTGCACAAAATTTGAACGACTGGACACAGAAGATTATTAAATTGGCACTCTTACCATGACATTTTCGGTTCCATGAAGAACAAGAATTTTGAGAACTCCAGGTGTGGTTGTAACGTTTGCTTAAGCTTGATTACTCCCGCCTCGATATCTTTTATTTCCCGTTCATGGAGCTAGGTCTTTCTCCAGTTTAGATATTAGTTTTGGTTTCTCCAAAATAAAATTGTGGTTTTCGACAAAACATCTGTCGAATTGTTCGGATGGCTGCTCTTTCTCGTCTTCGAAAAGAGGCAACTTTCTGAAATTCAGTGACTGAAATAAAATTAAATTGCGATAAGTTTAAATAGGTCAGGTTTAAATTTTTGGATGAAAACCTAAAGCACTTCATTTCTGAAAAATATATAGTCCGCTCTCATTTTCTACCTGCATGTTACTCCTGTTTTGATTAGCCAGCGGTATTGCAATTATTAATATCAATTTGATAATTTATGCGAACACCCAAGCGCTTTTCTAGTATGCTTGATTAAATTGTCGATTTTGGACCTTCGTCGCCAGCCTGGTAATACCTATAGAATAAGAACAAAATTTGGTTTACTGAAAAAAAATAGAAATATGATTGGACTGGTCACGATGGTAGAATAAAAATATTTCCTTTTCTACTAGTGGTGTTCGAACGATGCACTAACATACCCCACCACATTGCCAACCGTGCTGAAGGCACAAAAAGTGTAAAGAGGTTTGCACAAAGAAAACTTGATTCTGTCAATCGAACCTGGTGATATTCGAGAATGAAATAACCACAAAAAGCAGTATATATACCTCGATGTAGTTGAAGATCAAGTTCAATACCAAGACCAATGACAAGATTCACTTTTAGCATCTTGATTGCAGAGTTGTGGCTTCAACTCCGCATTAATATGCTTCTGCATGTGCTCTGAATTACTTGCGAGATCAAAGACCTCGAACTCCTTCACCGCTAATCGTATGGCTTCGCTCCTCAGCTAGTTCAATTTTCTTTTGCCGTTTATAGAATAAATGTTGAACTGGTTGCTGTTGTTCTAAAGCATATTTTGGTGGCCCTTCGATTTATTAGCGCTGTTCCTTCGACAAAAAGAGTCTGCGAACTCGGCATTAAACAAAATCGGCTTTTGATTGCCAGCTTGCTTGAGCCAGTTTCTACCTGTTGCCTGCCAGCCCATGTGGTTCGAGTGGCTCTCGTTTCATCAGCTAAACTCGTGTCTATATAAACGAGAGATATTTGGTCCTTGCACATACGAAGTAAATTTTTCGTATACTAGTTTGAGATTATCGTTCGAGGAATATCCGACGGTGGCTGCTCTTCGTTTGAGGACGTAACTCTACCACGTGGAGAAGAACGAATGTTGTACACGGGACGCAGTGTTGCATCATAACCTTCTACGGATACACAAGTAGTGTCTAATTTGCATATCACTCATCCATTACTTCCGGAGGAAATTATATCTGCAGCATATAGTGTTCCCAGGGACCTCGTTTCGGCGTTTTCACTTATGTTCTTTGAGTATTTCTGAATTCGTTCACGTATGTCTACGAATGTAAAACAATGTTGTAAAAAGAATTCACATCGACTCAAATGTTCTTAAGTTACTATCCTGAATTGTCATTCTAACAGAAATCGGATATCCGAACCAAAGAATCAAGCCCCATTTAAGACGGATTTCCACTTACAGCGAAATCGTTTGCTAGCGAAATATTTACATATTATTTTCTTTTGAATTTTAACAGCATAAAAAATTAGGGCGACTTGACTGTTCTCAATTTCAAAAGAAAATATGCAAATATTTCGCTAGCGAACGATTTCGCTGTAAGTGGAAATCCGCTTTTACACAACACTTGATCTATCAACACGACACCTCTAAGATTGACAGCCGAGATCGGTGAAAAGTCAGTCTGGACGTCAAATTTCATTACTTTCGTAGTTTTGGACGTAAACTTTTATTACTTTATAGGAAAATTTACCCAATCATTTTATTCCTGTTTGAATTAGCTAGTCCGCTTGCAATCAATTTGATAAGTGATTCCAACTTACATGCATGTGCTTTTCTAGTATTCTATATGCATGTGTGTTTTCTAGTATGCATGTGCTTTTCTAGTATTCTGGACTAAACAGTCAGATTTTTTATCTTTGTCGTTAACTATAGTCTGGTAATTTCTAGAATAAGAATAAATTTGGATCCGGTCTAAAATAAAAAGAAATATGAATTGAATGAGCTGCATGGTTACTTTATTTACTTTTTTACTAGTATCGTTCGTACGATGCATGGAATAACACAAGCGGTATATGGTTTAACCCTCACCATATTGAAAATAGAAAGAGAGGACAGTTCTGTGAAAAGATAACCCAGATAAATCAGTATATATACCTTGAAGTACCTGATGATCCAGTTGAAACAAGCTGAAAAATTATACGTTTAACTTCTGGCATCTTCTCTGATGACTTTGAGTGCATTGACTTTGTCTTATTCCACAAAGCAGAGGCTTGAACTCATTATTACGCTTCTGCATGTGCTTTCAATTACTGACGAAATAATCGACATCGTATTCTTCAAACCATTCGCCTTCGTTCTTATCAGGTTAGTTTCATTTTGTTTTGCCATTTGTACAATGAATGCTGAACTGATTGCTTCAGGTTTAAGTTTCATGTGTACGCTTCGATTTTTTAGCATTGTGGCTTTATGAATACAGTCTTCCAGCTTGCATTCATAACAATTACCTTCGGCTTTCCTATCTTCTTGCTTCTAGCGGTTCTCGTTTTATAAGCTAAATTGTTAAACTATAGAAACAAAGTGTTCGACCATGTTTGCTTATCGGTTAAAAACATAAATTAATATACCGCGTGGAGCAAGGCAAATGTGCTACGCGAGTTACATTGATGCGCCTAATTTGCATCTCACTCATCCAGTACTTCCGCAGGAAATTACATCTGCACGATATAAATTATTCCGAAGGGTCTCGTTTCCTTTTACCCTTGTTTGTTTCCCCTTTTCCTTGAATTCGTCCAAGAATCCTACATGCAAATAAAAATATCATGTAAAAGCAAATTTCACATCGACTGAAATGTTTTTAAATTATTATTTCGAATTTTCACTCCGAAAATTGACCATTTATTTGTCGATATCCTGCATTGGGGAATTCGCTTTGCACCTCAGAAACCAAATTATTTAGGTCGTTATTCGACATTTCAGTATATCTTGGTGCATGTGCTTAAATTGAATTCTCTTAGCCGCCGCTGCAATGCAGTAGGCGTAGCCAGCCTGTCGATTTGTCATGCTATGCTAATATTTTCGTGTTCACTGACTGTGAAAACAATAAATTTCTAAAGAAATTAATAATAATATTAACTGTAAAGCCGTTGTGAACGAAGTACTGCAGTTGCTCCGAGGAAATAATAAACTTTGGATGCCCTTTTCTTCCTGAAATCTCAGTTGGTGCTTGATAAGGATTGTCTTCACTTCTCCTTTTGGACAACTCAAGGTGCTCTTTAGCACGTTCGATTAACGATAAGATTTCATGCGAAAACATGTCACACGCCACCAACCGTCGTACTTGATGACAAACTTGTGCTAATCAACCTATTTCTTGTGACTCAGTCAGAACTCTCAAATATCTTATAACTCCATTTAAACGAGTATTTAAGCGATTTCTAATCTCTTCAAATCCTCCCATCTATACTCCGCCATGACAACTGTAGAGTTTTTATTCCTTTAAATTTTTCGCGCATAAACATCTGACGCCCGCAAAGGATTAATGTTATGTGAAAATTGCGTCAAACAATATTTGTTTTATCTGAAAATTTTGTAATACGAAAAATTTACCGTGTTATCTAAAATTTGTGTTATATGAAATTCGTTTTTATACATAGAATTGTTTTTTTATGAAATTGCATGTAGGCTATTATAAAATCTATGGTTTATGATTTGTGAAAATTTTGCTATATTTGTATTCATAAATATGTTATACAAAGTGGCAGTCGTTATTAAAACCTGTGTTTATGTTAAAAATACGAAAATGAAAATCTAATATCGATAAAGCACCCTATTTTGGGCGCTGATTACGCGCCATAGTTTTACCCTCCCCGTCTTTAGTTCATCGTGCTGCAAAATATCCAATCAAAGAGACTGGCCAGGAAAATCTAATGTCTCGTTGTCACTTTTTTCATAGTCCTATCCCTGGTGTCTTCTGGTTTTGATAAACTTTTTATTATAATATAAAATTAATCTCTCCAAACGCATTCGACAAAACACAGTAGCTATATGCACTGTTTATATATGGATCGTGCTAATTTTGGTTAATGCATTTGGAAAATATCCAACTAATAGTGCTGACATTCTAGCCAGCCATGGTGGACTTGTTCTCTTGGGTGATTTCAGTTATTTCCAAATAATTATGGAATATTTTATTTATCAAGACACAACTTAAAAAAGCCCTAAAAAAAGCCAAGCTATATATTTGAGATCTCGTAATTACTAACTTAGCAAACCTTAAGTCCCCCAAAGTTTAATAAGTCCCCCAAAGTTTAGCTCCACTTGTATCTTCTGATCAGAACATTGTGATTTGTTATCCTTATTGAACGAAGTACATACCAAGTGTATTACGCGAATGGTACGGCGATACCTTCGGTCAAGTGTTGACGCCTGGGTGGTGGGCTACAGACAACGACCGGTTTATTAACACCTTTGAGTGATGCGATACGACCAACGATTGGTTTAGTGACCTTGGCCCTGTAGCCACAGTGGATGACTAATTAACCACATCGTTTACATCACAAATTGTGCAAGCAAGCATGTGCAATTGATCGCATATTTCCCCTAGAGGCCGTGAAATTAAACCACTCCGACAAACATGGATAACACCCTCATGCATGCCATCAAAACCCTAATCAGAGATCGTCAGAAAGCATTTCATAACAGGAGCATTCCTCTATAACTTTCACTTTTCACTGAGAAGGAAAGTCCAACATCAATTTATAACGGAAGAAAAAGACTTTTTATAAGAACAAGGTCCATCAACTAAGATACACTGGGATCTGAAACTAAACTAAGTTAGTTTGATTTAATCACCTAGCTTTTTCTATTATAATAATAACAAGAAGAATGGTTTATTATCAAATATTCTTGCACAAAAATAATTGTGAAAATACAATATTTTTACAAATAATTAATTCGTATTTAATAAGTAAATAATTTACAAAAAATGATGAATAAGTAAATAATTTACAAAATATGATTAAAACGTTATGGATTTTACAAATTAAATTCGCTGAGAAAAAGTGGAAAAACTACCTAATTTTTATATCTTCGCGCGAATAAATAGGGCTATCTTTAACAAACAAACTTTTTTACACACAATTCCGACGTATCTTAGACATTAAAATAACCGGCAATGACTGTCACTCGTACTTTCGTCAATAGTGTGCGAATAATGCACCAAGCCCAAGGTGCTATATAAAGGTTGGGGGCCCTACCTGCCCCCTCTCGGCGGCCCTGGCTATAGCGGAAAACAGGCTTAAGTAAGCCGTGGTTCGAATAAGTTGCGAACAGTCGTATATGAGGCCCAAACACACACCAGACGCGATTCGCCAACGTGGCGCGAATTTTCAGTTCGTTGAAGCAAATAAATTAATTATAAATTCTGGAAAGAAACTTTGAAAGCTATGGGCCCAAGAAATGTCAAAGGAACGTATATATCCTTCATGCAGTATAGCTAATTACAAAAAAAATCATAATATGGTCAAAATTAGTTGGTTTGGAAAACTTAGTAAAATTCGTAAAATTCGCGTCGCGGGTGCGGATCATTTCGGGTGTGTGTCGCCCTTTAAATACTTCATATTATACGTAAACATTTCACAATATCCCTATAAGTTCACTGTTCGCCACTTATTTAAGCCGTCGCCTATTTAGACAGAGGCTTATCTTCGCTTGTATGAAGGCTCTATCGTTGCCTAATTTAAAAAATTCTACTGTACACATTGTTGCTTAATTTACAAACTATTTACAAGTAGTTGTTAATGCTTTGCAAGCGTGTTTCCATAACTGTTTACTATTCATTTTCCTGCATTCTGATTGATCACTGTCTCTGAAGTGATTGTCACGGTTCGTTACTATAGTTTTTTTGTTGTTTTTTTCAAGCAAGAAATTTGAAGTAATTGATTTTTTTTAGGAAATTGTGTTGATTAATGTACAGATATTGAAAAAATATATACAGATACAGAAACACCTTGAAATTTATACTGAAACAAAAAGTCAAAAATTGATTACAAACATATATTCACTGAGATTGTACAAGCACTTATTCACTATTTATTTTTCGTCACAAGGAAATGGCTTTTTATTTTTAAACTAGAAAACAACAAGACGCACATTTCGTACTTAAAATCTAAAAGTGCACAAATTTTATATCAATTGATTTTGATGACGAAATACTTACGTGATGTTCCTCAATGTGGTGCCGTAGACCACCACCTGTCTTCTTACCACATACCGAAAATTTATTATCATTGTCAGGAAAATTTCTAAAAGAATATAATTCACTGGTTTATTTCCTATATAATTTATCCAGTCAACTAGATCACTGAGATGTTGTGACCAGCATTAGCGTTCTGTTCTTTTGAAAACCACACGGACTGTGTACTTTCGTTTGATACTGTTCACTACACGAAATTTCTCAACTTTCCAATTCATTTTCCAGTCCTTTTATTTGCAAATTTTTAACCGTTTGGAAACCTCCTCTCGCGATTATTTATATGAACGAATTAGATGCATTTATTATTGAAGAATAAGAAAGGGCATGCAGTTTCGTTGAAACAATTTATTGATGATATTTTTGCTGTACTCAAATCAGAATCGTCCACACGAGAGCTATCGAAAATTATATTCTGTTTTTTTCATCTGGAACTGTCTGGAAAAGAGCGGATTTAATTCTTTTCGAAACAGAATTTTCAAGACATATTATCAAAACATTATTCTCAAATTGGGCTACTTACTGCTTAATGTATTGCCGCCATGGCCCTCTCATCCACGGCCCCTTTGGAAATTTCTTTCTTTTTTTTAACATCGATTTCAGTTGAGTAACAAATTCTATTGAAAATGATATTTGAAATATAAATTAAATAATAAATATTCGCTTTTCATGTTTTGAAAATAATCTTTGTGGTTCATATTATCGAAGGATGATTTTTTAATCTGTGGTTTTCAACTGTTGTTTGTTTAAACGAGCAGAAACCGTACCTTGCACTTCAGTGTCTGGGCAGTTTCCCTGTTAATGAAAAAAAACATACAGTTCGCGTAAGAGTGTTCTCCATTTCGAAGTTGGGGAAAACAGAACCCAAATATTTTGGTAGCAATTTCGTTTAAAAATGAAAACTGCTTTTCATTTTTAGAAGGATGCGACCATGCTTGAATACGTGATTTCATCCAATTCGTTGGTCAATAAATATTCCCAGTCTTACAACGGTAAAACAAGGAATGGTTCTCGCCGGCTTAGCGCTAAATTATTGTCTTCGACCGTTGAACTGATCTATGTACCTAGCGGCTCATATGAGCTCTAGCGCTCAGCCTGGTCCTTTTCAATTTGCTCTATTGCTTCATTATATTTTCTTTGCAACGCCATGCAGGGAATTCTCTTCAGTTAAGGAGTGGCGTTATGAAACACCTGCATATTATTAGCATAAATTATAGCACATTACAGTAAATTATATATATATATATATATATATATATATTATATATATAATATATATTAAATATATTAATATTATATATATATATATATATATATAATTATATATATATATATTATTTCCCTACAGGAAACCAAACAACGAACCATTGTATCTCAACAGCCGATCAAATCATCCATCATCAATCATAAAGCAAATTCCCAAATCCATCAACAAACGTATCTCAGCACTTTCATCCGACAAGCAATCCTTTGATGAATGTAAACCTTTCTACGAAAACGCACTTGGGTTGAGCAATTACAACGTTCCCCTTCAATATTCATCCAGCTGTCCGCCCTCTCCACCATCCAGGAAACGTAAGCGTCAAAGAAACGTCATCTGGTTTAATCCCCCATTTAGCAAATCAGTGAAAACAAACATCGCTCGGATATTCCTACAAATTATCGATAAACACTTCCCCTCTACAACTCCTTTGCACAAATTATTCAACCGAAATACAGTAAAGGTTAGTTATAGCTGCATGCCCAACGTTAAAAGTATAATATCTTGCCATAACAAGCAAGTTTTATCCAAACCCATAGCCACTACAACTCAAGATAATTGCAACTGTAGAAATCCGAAAGAATGCCCTTTGAATAAAAACTGCTTAACTAAAAGCATCGTGTATAAGGCAAGGGTGGCATCAGTCGGCGGGCAAACTAAGGAATATATTGGAATGACTGCAAATTCGTTTAAAGAAAGATACCGTAACCACAAGAAGTCGATTAACAACGAGAAGTATGAAAAGGAGACGGAGCTCTCAAAGTATATCTGGGGATTGAAAAGAGACAATACGGAGTTCGAGTTGAAGTGGTCAATTCTGCGTCATGCTTATCCTCACAAACCTGGTGGAAAGCGTTGTAATCTCTGCATTGAAGAAAAACTTTGCCTAATGAAAGCTGATGAGCATATTATTTTACAAAGATCAGAACTATGTGCTAAATGCCGCCATCGCGATAAATTTTATGCTGGAAATTTCAAACGCACGCGCAAACATTAACAGTGCGCGTGAGCCGACCGTTAAAAAGGCATGCACGCAATCCAACGCAACGAACTGAATTTAATCGCCTGAAGATCGATATACTGGGGAAACTCAGAGTAGCGATAGCTAAATAAATTCATTTTAAGACTTTTAAAAAAAATTAAAAAATTAAAATTAAAATTAAAATTAAAATTAAATTAAATTAAAATTAAAATTAAAATTAAAATTAAAATTAAAATTAAAATTAAAATTAAAATTAAAATTAAAATTAAAATTAAAATTAAAATTAAAATTAAAATTAAAATTAAAATTAAAATTAAAATTAAATTAAATTAAAATTAAAATTAATAAATTTCATCTACTTAATTCGCTCTACTATAACATCTCATGGTATTCAGCACTTTTTTGTCTTTACGAACAACAAGATTATATTATATATATATATATATATATATATATATATATATATATATATATATATATATCCTAGGTATTTTAAATTATCTTAAATTATCTTATGATTGACGCTGTTTTTAGCTTTAAACAGATCCAATAAAACAAGAGTTGTTACATGTTTATTTTCCATGGCTTCTAAAATCTTATCTGTGATAAAGTTTCTGTCAAATAATTTTTCGTATTTCAATTTTGATGTGGTGATAAGAGTTGATTTTCCGTAATATTGTGGCGAAGCAGTAGTCCAGATTTGATATATATATATATATATATATATATATATATATATTATATATATATTATATATATATATATATATATATATATATATATATATATATATAGTTCAGTTGACATTGTTTTAATAACGTGATCATGTGTACATGTGTTCGGATTGTTCACCTTTTATCGTATTATGAGCGTTTATGAAAATGTGATTGTATAAAGGCAGATTTCCACTTACAGCGAAATCGTTCGCTAGCGAAATATTAGCATATTTTCTTTTGAATTTAGCTAAACAGCATAAATAAATTAGTGCGACTTTAGTGTTCTCAATTCAAAAGAAAATATGCAAATATTTCGCCAGCGAACGATTTTGCTTTAAGTGGAAAGCCGCCTTAAGTGTGTAAACTCAATAAACCTACTATTTCCTCCATCATTCGATCGAATGCCGCAAATCATTACATGGTGTCGTGACCAGGATACAGAATGGAGGAACTTGCAAGATTATACAAGCCTTACGACGTGCTCACAAAGCGCATGTGACTAAAGTGGCAAACAAAGCAAGCGAGATTCTGCAAAAGGAAGAGCCAGACGAAGCTGAGTTATGTAGCCTGAAAACATCTGTTAAACAACTGGTAAGAAAAAGGGATTTAATGCGAGATTTAAACCAACAAATTGAAGCGAAGACCACAAAAGCCCAGAAAAACTAAAGACATTCACAGCCAAAGAACTGAGCTGCAACTTGGAGGAAAAAATCAACCATATTCGTAAGTACATTAATATTATCAATACTAGAATCGATACCAACAAGCAACCTAAAATAGAAGGAAATAACCGCTTGAATACACCATCATTCTATCGATCTATCCCGAATACTCAAAAGGTAAACGCACATACAAATGGTGAAACGTCGTTTGAGCAGACGATGTCCAGTCTCAACCCATAAACCTGGAACCCCGAAAGAGTAAAAACTCCAGTAACCCTCCGATCAAATCCCACAGAAACAAACTGTTCCCACAGAGACAACTGAATGTAATCCCCACGTTACTATACCCTCCAGTCCCTCTGCCTTTCAAATAATGTGCAAATTACCAAAACTGAATCCACCTATATTTTCTTGAAACCCCTTAAACTGGCAGTCTTTCTGGGATTCCTTCGAAGCTGCAGTCCATAGAAGTCCCTCATTAAACGGCATTCAGAAATTTTAAACTATTGATGAGCACAACTAAGCAATGAAGCATTACATCCAATCACCGGGTTTTAATTTAAGAACAGTAACTGCGAGCAAGCCGTGACCCTCCTCTAGGAAAGATTTGGACAAAAACACAGAGTCATCAATGCACACATGCAGGCACTCCAGGACATTTTATGATACGCTTTAAACGCACATCCGTGCTCTGGCTTCCCTTGAGAAGACGCAGGCGTCATATCGTGACCTCTTAATACAAATAATCCTTCGCAAGCTCCTGCAGACGACATACGAAGAAACCTAGAACGGGGCCACAAAACTCAAGATTGGACCATAAACCAACTTCGAAATGACCTTCAGCAAGAACTGAGAATCCTAGAGGCAGGAAAATTTGTCAACCCAACATCCGTTAAAAACAAGAACAATACCTCAGCATCATCCTTGCACGCTGCTATCAACTCCCCTCAACTCTGCTGTAAGAAGGCCCACTCACCTAAACATTGCGAAACAGTCACAGACAACTCCAAGCGATTGGAAATAATTAAGAAGTAAAATATATGCTTTAATTGTCTTGGTCATCAAAAGGCTTCAAAATGTCAATCAAAGAATTGCTGTGCCAGGTGCAATCATGATTGTTCAATGAACAACAGCCGAACAATGCTGTTATCATGGTTGAACAATGTTGTTGAGTTGACAATATTGTTCAATAAAATTATTGTTTCATCAACATTGGACAATGTTGATGAACGAACAGAGCTGAACAATACTTGTTCGAACAAGACTTGACAATTGTTGATGAAACAAGCTTGCTATAAGCTAATGGTTGTCAGAACAAGGTTGTTCAATATTGTGAAACCATCATGGCAACTGGCAAGACAACATTAATTGCTACGACAAGGGAGAACAAAAATTGATAAATGAACAACTTGTTTACGGTAATTTGCTTTTTTAGTTTGGATTATTGCTAATCTTTGTAGCCTTTTGCACATGCAGGTCTGTTGTTATTTGGACACCATCTCAAAATGTTCAGTTCATTTTTACAAGCGTTCTCTCTAAGCATTCTGCATGCATGTATATGAGAAAAAACGGTGCTGAAAACTTCAAAGTAGGGCCATCATATCACCAAATGTTGTTAGCTGTTTACTATTATATAATATTATTTGTGACAATAAATACGATATACCAACATCCAGTCGTGCTGCGTAGTAATAAGGGCGTATTGTCGATTCGACGAACTACTAGTCATTAATATTTATATCACAAAACGTATAATTAAAGTAGTTTACTATTATATTGAGTATAAAAAGGTTTGTATAGTTAACTGCATGACATAAAAAAATTTAACTCTTTATTTCGTATTTTATTTATTTCTGTACTTTCATTTCCCAAAATAAAGTAAATTGATTTGCTAACAAGAAACGAACTTTGTGTGCTTATTTTCTTTTTTTCCCGGTAAAGGGCGTGAACCGTATTTTTTTTATCAAACATGCCCGGTGCTGTGTCAGAACATCGTCGAAAACGCTTGACATCAAGGCTGTTAAAGTATTGATAAAACAGGAGTTTTTTAGTTGTTGACAATATAAAACATGACTGATATGAAGTTGATCCAGTGCTGTTCCAACTTCCAACAACATTGTTCAAGCCTTGTTATTTCATCAATCATAACAATATTGCTCCGACAATAGTTAACAACATTGTTCCAACAACTGTTGTTCGGGAGGTGCAGCACAACATTAATTGTTCAATCCTGTCGAGACAATGTTGAACAACTTGATAACATTATTGACTTCCACTGTTGATTTTTACGAGTGTAGTCTATGCGAGGAAGAGAAACCACCTACACCAAGGAATGAAGATAAACAAACTCGAAACAAAAAAAAACACTCATGCGACCTTGGCACCCACAACTCAAATGAGTCCCTAAAACTTTATAGTCACGTTAGACATCATTACTCAAGACAGCCGTTGCCACATTCAGATCAGATGATACAACAATTAAACTAACATTCTTTTCAATGAAGGTGCACAACGTACCTTTTTGTCACAATCTCTTGCGTCACAACTAGCAGTACAACCATCTGCAAAGGAAACAGTCAACCTTGCCGCCTTTGGTTGAGTTACTGCCTGCCTTTAGTGCAACGAAAAGAAGTCTTGATGTCGTCACAATACACATCGAGCTAGAATCTTCCTGAAATCGCCAGCCCACTTTAAAATACAATCAAAACTGCCACCCAGAATTATCCATTCCTACGGAATCTTAAACTAGCCCACCCAGTTACTGACATTGAGCTTTAACATATCCCTATTAATTGGCGCCGACCATTACTGGGATATTGTCGCCTATCACATTGTTCGTGGCAATGGTCCAACAGCCGTGGAATCTAAGTTGGGCTATCTACTATCTGGACCAATCAGACCCAGACTTGGTTCAAACAATCCAAACAACTCCACCAATATCCTCAATATCATGCTATCCCACCAAAAACAAGACGACCGTTTAGAATCATTAGGTATCACAGCGCCATGCAGATCCCGGTATTTAAGAAACCCACTTTCTTTACGAATATCAGCGCACCTCTATTTCCCGAGAACGTAATGGAAGCCACACGGCAAGACTCCCTTGGAAGCAAGAGCAGTTCCCATTAACAACGAACGACAGTGCCATCGACGTGCGAGAGCTATGGTCAGAAGATTGAACAAAACTGATTCGCTACACACCTATGGAACTATAATAATTATTGAAGAACAGGAAAAACGAGGCTTCATTCAGAAAATTCCAAATGCAATCGACACTTATCGTTTTAAGGCTGTTCTGTTTGGAGTGACTAGTTCTCCTTTCATGTTAAATGCGACAATTCAACATCATTTGGAAAATTTCGACTCACCCGTCTCCTTGGACATGAAGGAAAACATGCATGTTGACAACGTCATCTCCTGCACCGAAAAGCCACCGACACAGAAAGGTCTGCTATCAACTACTACAGTGAGCAACCTGTTACGTTACCTAGCGACAGAGAGAAAAATGTCCCAGCGAACTCCAGCGACATTGACATCAACACCACGTCGCAACCTAAAGCCGTTGAGCCAAACCCAACCAACTTAATCAAGCCACATCTCGGACGAATACGGAATCCATTGCATTATCGACATTACACAGTTCAGCCGTTTAGATAGGTTAATACGAGTCACGTCCTACGGATAAAGAGTCTTTGATGACGCTCATGCTTCAATTTGTCTGGCCCCGGTGATTTATTTTTGGGTATATTTGTAATAATTCGTCGAATTTTTGAACAGTTAATATAGGTTCAAACTTAAACTGGTCTTCTATAAGGTAGGATACATCATTCAAAAAAGGTTAAGACAAGGCAATTTTATTTTTGATGGTAGGTCTAATACTGTCGCAGCCCGTAGCGGTAAGTTTTTCAATTGAATTGAAATATTAAAATATTAATCTTTAGCAACTAGCTGTCTTAAAATGTGTTTTACCTTCTCTTTCACGCAGGTAACGACTTGTCAATTATTTTCCAAAGTGAACCTTTAACTTTAACTTTAACTGTAACTTTTAACTTTAACAAGTAACAAGTTTACCTTTAACTTAATTTTCCAATTCTTTAACTTTTCCCAATCTCTCTTAAAGCGTGATTTTAAAAAAATTCTGAAGTAATTTGTCTTGTTTTCATAAGCTATAGCTCTTTCCTATCTGGCGAAACCAATGTGTTGGTGCCACTTCTAATTGTAATTGTTTTAATTGGTGCATGGTTATTTAATGTAGATTGGATCGAATCGTTAAGTGCTTTAATTTGTGTATTTACATCTGTTTTGTCACAGTGGCGGATCACAGCAGTAGTCAGAATATAAATTGCACGGCTAAATTTTAGATTCAAAACATCTTGATAAGGACGTTAGCATGCATGGTTACGGATTTCAAAGGAATATTTTTAAGGAATATTTCGTAACCAGATCCGAGGAAAAAATGTAGGATCGATCATACCTTGTATAGCTTCGAACCGTAATATACGTAAGAGGAGGTACCCTGTAAGGACTTTCAATTTCGTTATGACATAAGCCAGAAAGTGATTACTGATTGTAAAGTGTAAAAAGACTTTGAGACTAATATAAAATCTTTAGACGATTGCGATCAGTAATCCTTGTTGGATCGTTTATTATTTGCTTGAGATTTACGTGATCACAGAGTTTTCCATGTTATAACATTTTTTCAGGGCTTTCTTTCAATAAGTTACAATTCGAATATAAATTTGTTTGTCCAAAGTTAGTGCCTGGACATAATTTGGTATCAAATTGTCCTGAATACAGTTAAGCGGGCTGTCATAGTCACTTATTTTGAGAGCTGATCCACAGCTGTTGGAAGAAGAATATCGCAAAATTTTTCTATCATATCTTTTATTCTCTCAAATCATTTTGTGCATTCTTCTATCACAATAATAATTCATCGTAAAATTTTAAAGGGTGAATATAATATTGTCAAAAACCGAGTCAGACAGGCTGAAACAGCTTTTACAGAAGATTAGTATATTAGCGATTCAACTTGAAACTTTAATGAAATGTCGTTCCTACCGTGGCATTTTCAGTTGAGTTTTCCTCCTCTTCTTCTTTTTTTATGCTGGCTATTGGCATCTATTGGAAAGAAAAGATTAGTGACGAAAGAATTTTCATTATGGCGCTCAATGTAGCAGGTGATTTTTCAGGTTAGCATTTCTTGTTCGCGGAAAGCATTGTTATCATTCTTGCAGTGGCTAGCATAGCTATAACAATAATATCTTAACATGCCGTAATATTATTACCCGTCAATAAAAATTTCATATTTGCAGTCAAGGAACGCTTAAAGTTGGCAAAGAAATGTTTACGGCCTTCGTTTAGTTGTTGATCGGCTATACAACTCCATCAAGAGATATAGTTAACGAGCCCTGCACTGACTTTTCGAAAAAAGGCAGTCTCATTAAAATTTCTAAAAGGTTATATGAAAACCGAGCCAGGTAAGTTTTAAAAAATCAGGGTATATTAGCGACTTATTGAACTAGAAATTTTAATAAAATAGTCCTCAAAACATACCATCGTGCTGCCTGACGTCGAGGCCTCTTTATCCGGTATTTCACCCTCTACACGTGTCCTTTTAGCCATCTATTGAAAAAAAAAGAAAAGTGACGAAAAAATTTGTAGTATGATACTGAATGTAGCAAGTGCTTTTAAGGTTAGTAGGTATCACTTTTGCAGTGGCTAGGAAATCTTAAATATCTTAACATACCGTTTGAGTTGTTACACATAAAGGTATGTTTAAAACAATATCATAATTCCAGAAAAGGAGGCTAAAGACTAAAAAGAAATGTCCGAAATGGCGAAACCCACTGGCGACTTCTAATTTTTGGTTGTTTTAATTGGTGCATGGTGATTTAATGTAGATTGGATCAAATCCTTACGTACTTTAGTTTTTGTATTTACATTTTTCAAGTTAGCTACATTTCTTGTTCCAGAAAGCATTGGTATCATTCTTGCAGTGGCTAGTATAGCTATAACACTAATATCTTAAAATGCCGTAAAGTTATTACCCGTCACGGTAGGGTCTATAACAATTTCATATTTGCAGACAAGGAACGCTTAAAGTGGCACCGAAAGAAATGTTTACGGCCTTCGTTTTGTTGTTGATCGGCTACAACTCCATCCTGAAATAATTATAGTCAACGAGCCCTGCACTGACTGTTGAAAAATAAGAAGTCTCAAAATTTCTAAAAGGTGATGCGAAAATCGGGCAAGGCAGGTTTTAAAAAATTGAGGGTATATTAGTGATTGAACTAGAAATTTTAATAAAGTAGCCCTCCTACCAATATTCCGGCTGAAGTCGAGGGCTCCGTTTCGATCTCTTCCTTAATCCTTTTAGGCATCTATTGAAAAAAAAGATTAGTGATGAAACGATTTGCAGTATGATGGTGAATGTAGCAAGTGCTTTTAAGGTTAGCCACCTTCCTTGACCACGTAAAAATTTGTATCAATTTTGCAGTGGCTAGCAAATCTGTGACACTAATATCTTAAGATACTGTTTGAGTTATTACTCTGGCGTGAGCGACGGAGTTGAAAATTCGCCTTGGTTTTTTTTTGTTTTTTTTTTATTTTTCGTCCTCGGAAGTGTGTTTGACGCGAAATATACTAGTATTTGAAATGTGTGTGTGACCGTATTTATCTACGTCACAGCTTTGTCTCTCAAGAGTTGTGGTGCACAGCTTTGTCTAATTTTCCGACGCGCGATTGGATTTTGCCCGCATGATACGGCAATTCTTCCAAGAAGAACAACTAAACCGTTCTTTTAATGCTATTCGATTAAGTTTTGATTTAACTGGGGTCAGAATGTACTTAATATTCTGGTCCTATTTTAATAATATTGCTGCTATTTATCATATAATTATGCCGTTTAACAAGATCTGGTCGTGTATGGGCACTTTATAGCATTTATTTATAGCATTGAAAATCGAAAGCGAAAACCGAATCAGGTAACACCTGATTATACGTAAAGGTATTATACTGTTTATGCTTATAGCAGTAGTGAAAGAAGCGCGACAATTTACTTATACTGTGCAGCAGTGCGAAAAAAGATAATCGCTTTCTCTCTAATGGTTTTCATCCAGGAACTGCTAAATTATCTGTGCACACACTCACACATGCACTATCAATGCAAGAGATCATTAAAAGAAGCGTATTTGCTCCGAAAAAACTGATCCCCCCGAGTGTGAATATACTTTAATCAAATTCAGTATTTCGTAGTTAATTAAATTCAGTATTTCGTAGTTAAGTTAAATAGTTATTTCATAATTAAGTAGTTATAATTATAGCAGTAAAATTAACCGTGGCCAAAGTTGTGGCACATTAATTTTCTTGATCGCATTCAATTTGAAGCTAATTTATATTTCAATTACAGGGATGATTTGCACAATGTTTCACCTATTATTATACTTAATTATAGTATATACTCCATTCAAATTGGCCAAATACGACACGGAAGCTGATTAAGTACTGGAATTTGAATGATTAATGTATTTAATGAATAAACCATTGTAAAACCAATACACAAAAATCTGAGTTTTGCGGTCTGTGCTTTTAAGAAAGTGTAACAAAAATGGCAAAATAGAATACAAATATGTGATATACATGATGTCTCAAAAAAACGCAACCACTTAAATATGCAAGAACATAATACAGCTCTAAAGTGCAATAGATAAGCACCTCTGGGAATTGGAAATGGCTCCTAATCCTTCATTTAAAATGCCAAAAGTCATTTTAGCTGAACCATGGTGCAAACTGGAACAATATTAATATTCTTGCATATTTAAGCGGTTGCGTTTTTTTTGCGACACCCTGTATATTAATTTTTGGCTGAACTTTGCCCGAATTTCTTGATCCCTAAAATTTTCGGGGGGCAAGTTCTCCCCCTCTGCCCCCCGTCTCGTACGCCTATGCTGCTCGCAACGAAAATAAACTTATAAAAGTGCAAGAGTAAGGAAATTAGGGACCGATAAGGACGGGGGGGGGAGGTTAGGAAGGGATACGCGGTTTTGCTCCGTTATGTTGTTTTCTGTTGAAATAAACTCCTCCCACCCTTCTGTTACCCTCATTCCTGGCTTTCTACTACGTATCCATTTCCGTGTTTCAATTGGAAACAATGGAAACAAATTGCAAACAATTTTACTACTGTATATCTATTTATGTCTACGGAATGAATCGAAATCCCAAAGGCAAAAAAAGATATATCGAACTCGAGATTCGGGAACCACATAAACATGCTAGCTATGATGATGCAAGCAATTTTTGTGAACAAATATTGCTTATATTTATCGCTGTTATAATCGATCTTGGCAACTGTGAAATACACGAAGTAGGCGAAAATTTTATATTTTTATAACATCCTGTATATTTGAAGTAAGATTTGGTCGCCATATTGAAGCAATCCGCGCATGCCTGCGGCAATCCTGCCTCATATTTTTTTGTTTTTGCCCAATTACATAAAAATTATAAGTAGAATAAAATATGTATCAAATTTGGGGCTGGGAATCTCCTAGAAACCTTTACTTGAGGACCCTAGTCATTTATATTAATTAATCACATTTTTTTAGAATTTTAATATATAAAGTATAAACTAGTATTGTAAATCAGAATTAAAAACTAGAATTAGAAGGAATGTATATATATGTATGTATAAATTTACAAAATTTAATTTTCGGGATAATGATCGAAATATTGAAGCCGATTAGACTATAGCAGTTATAGCAACAGATCACTTACTAAAAAGCCTCTTTGATATTCTATGATGAAACGTACAATCAGGCAAAATTAAACAAACCTTATGATTTATTTTTTTTAATTATTTTTTAAATTACATTACAATTAAAAAAAATAGTGAAGTAAAGGTCTATTTCTCCAACTAAAGCAACACAACTTACATTATGTAAATTGAATAACAATTAGTGCCCTCAACAATTACTTCAGTATAGTGAATAGCTCCTAGGCAAAAATGTTGAGTTCATGCAGTACTTTGAATCTTATACCAGAAGTTAATTAATTCCGAGACATAAAAGTGGTGACTTAATTGTCAAGGAAGTAAATGCACTTGCTTCAAGATATTCACAACAACATGAAAAAAATGTTGTGAAATGATAATATTTCAATCATCTTTCACAAGGATGAGAAAAGGAAATTCTACAGCAGAAGTCTTAAGTGTTAAAAATGGTGGGAAGGTAACAGGCTTAATTCAAAAGCAGAGTGGGGTTCATTAGTAGATTAGAGTGATACATTTTGGAAATGGGACCCATGAACATGAGATATATATGCATGACCCTATAACCTGATGCCTGATGGGTTTGTTGACTCAAATTAATTGTCCAGATGATCTTTGCAAAGAACTGAGGGAGAATAAAATTATAGTCTGTATATCATGAAACAATCAGCGATGTATTGGACTTAGAGAATGTCGTAAATCATTTTAGAATGCAAGATTATATGATTGTACATATAGCATTTAGCTACTGTAATTGGGCTGGTGATTTCGAAAACCAATGCTCAATAAGTAGATATGTTAATTTTCAATGTTGCTGCATGACATTATACACTATAAAAACTAACAGATTAAAATAACAATTGGTTTTCAATAGGACAAGTTTCATTTGTTTATTGAATACCCTCATAAAAAATAATATATCTCTCCTCATGTAATGCATGTGGATGCATGTCGCTAAACTCTGCTCTCATCAAATCTAAAAAATAATAAATTGAATGAATGAGAAAGGAGAACAAAATAGCCACAGCACTATAAGTATTAGTGTCAATACATCAAAACAATAATAGCCTGTTTCGATTTTTGAATTCAAAAATAAAAAAGTGGAAGCACGGAGGACGTGCAGGGAAACATTCAAAAGAACACGGGACATTTTGAAAAAGGGTCTTCAAACATTATACTATAAATATGTGAAACTAATCCATTTTTTCTGCTCAACGGAACTACAGCTAGGAAAGGCTCACGAAAATTTTGAGTAACTGATTTAATCATTCAAAGCTTATATAATATATCATGTATTTATCAGGTAATTGGGATGTATTTTTGTTGTAATTGACTAATTGAAGTACAAAAAATAAGTGGCCTAAAATCCTCTGGGAAGTCCAATAAAGTAGTGGTTCGAATCGAAAGTGCGAAACATAGCCAATGGATATAATCGACATTATGCTGACTTAAACTATTTAATATAGGGTGTTAATTGAGTGCCATTGTGCCAGAAAAGCGGTATTAATCTTCACAGCAACTTAACATCGATGTTTACCTGAATCTCTTCGTCATCGATCTTCGAGGAAAGTTCGAAAGGATTAATTCCAGGATTTGAGATAATTTCTTTCAGCGCGTCATATATGACACTTCGCCATCTAGGAAAGATGCATAAACGAAATTTTGTACGAAGGCAATATATAATTGGTACCAGGGTAATCAAATTTCTTATTCAAAACTAATTATGTATATAATCCTAATGATCAAGTAGATAATGATCAGTAGATAATGATCACTAGATAATAATTCTTTTTCACCAGGTGTACGTACTATTGCATCGAAGGTTTACGACAGATCTTTTATGTTTATACAATAATCCATGATATCTAAGAAATTGCAAGAATTTGAATTTGACCATGGTTTACCCAACATGAAGATCCGAGGTATATTGCTTTAATTTAATGTATTAAAATAATATAAATAAACATAATTAATAATATTTCAGTCAATGTGGATATGAGACATGAGTTTTAAAAAAAGTAATATAGCTTTATATTATTATGACACGGTTTACGCCGCAAATTCAAACATAGCTGTTTGTTGGCGTCTACGATTTTTAATCCTTACCTCATACCTGTAAGACTCTCAGTAACGTCTAACTCCATTTTCACAGGTAGTCTTCTTCAATAAAACGTACGACATAAAGTTCGGTAAAATCCAGTATAAAAAACTTCCAAACGTACTTCACGACGCCGGTGTCCTAGCCGATAGTGTCCCCCGCGTAACTCGCGTAAAGTATTAAAACATTTTTGTTACCTTTTTTTGCTAATTAACTACATATGGCTGCTTTTCACTGCGGCGTACTTTGCACTCACTTACAGGCACGTATATGTCTAAATGTTCATATAAGATATCTTTAAAAAATTGAGTGAGGAAATTGAAAGAACTTAATTAGTTTTCCGCGTATTTTAGTACGCATTTGTTGACTTAGATGTTAAAAATATGAAAGGATTTAAATTTTTACGTGCGTGTGTGTACGTACAAAAAACCCGACAGTGGAAAGCAGCCCTTGTGTACTTGTTTAATAAAATCACTAAACCATATTTACAACAACCTATGATATTATTAATTAATCACTTCATTTTTCTGTTCATTATTTTCGACTAAAGCAGCATGATATTGAATTAGAGTAAACCACTGATGGTTTAAAAAAAGATTATTCAGTTTAAATAATTTTTAATGGGTCATCCCCAACTTCGCGCAATCAACTAAAAAATTGTGCATGGGCTATTTTCACCTGTATGTTGTGACTTTTTCAGTTGCTTAACTGAAATTAATTATTGGTAAAAGTTGTAGATTTTAAAAATAGTTTATTTTAACCTATGGATTTTACAATGTACAATACGTTGAAGAAGCAATCTACGCTTCGTTATTAATTCAACAGCTGAAATTAAATTTGTGCAAATATATTAGGCAGTAGGTCAATCTCGTACGCGTCAAGAAACAATCTGGCTACGTAGCCAGTGACGTAGCAATGACATAATGTTGTCCTTCTATGGAAATTTCAGGTTATTAAAATTATTACTTTCCTTAGGAATTTATAGTTTTCACAGTAAATAAACACCAAAATATTAGCATAGCGGGACTGAATTGTCAGGCTGGCCACGATACTGTACGTATACCCGTATAGACTGTTATCAGATCATGCATGTTGTAAAGCTGTCACTTATATCATACGTATATAGACTGTTATTAGACATTAGTTGAGTTGTAAAGCAGGAATTAACTCAAGAAAATCAATGTGCAAAAATTAATAAAGAGTTCCGTTAAAGACTGAGCAAGACATATAGATATATCTTTCCATTTTATACAAGAAAGAATAGCGTCGAAAGAGGTCAAGGTTGATACAAAATTACTGAAGTCCGAATAATGCCGAATATGCTCGCAAATATTGATGACTAAAGTCTTACTAACGGACAGTTCTTAAAGTCTTAAACGTTTATTGATTTTATCCTAATAGTTAACATAATAATTATACATGCAAGTTAAGTTAAGTTACGTGTTTGTTGTACCTTGAGCAATCAGCACAAGTTGTGTAGCTTATTAGTTCACTAGTACTGTTAAAAACTTCAAGATGCATGCATAGTTTTATATGCTTGTATATCGTTTGTCTTATGTAATTATTTATCTCGAAAACAAAGAATCAATTCTAATACAAAATACATAAGCGAGGGTTGTCTAGACCGGTTTCGAGATATTTACAAAACACGATTACTGGCCGCGCTTATACTTATACTTATTGTCTCATACATATAGCATACTTATAGCGAAATCCTAAAAGTTTTATAAATTCAAAAAATATATATACAAGGATAATTAACTGAAATGTTTTAATAATACCGATCAAAGTCCGAGAAAGAAGCGGCATCTTCACGTCGCATTTCGCAGTCCAAAGTTCATTTTCACAGAAACAAGTTCTATAAGAACTTAGTCTTAGTTCAAAACGATTCCCAGTTTCCCCGTTTTCCTCTTCCCTTTTCAAAGATAGCTCCTCGATGATAACGTTAAAATTACTCGAAAAGCCTTTACTGTCAAATCCGAAATCGGAATTTTTCTTAGGCTGTCGAGTGTCGTGAGATTTTGAAAAAGCATGATGATGAAAATACGATTCCATAAGGTCGTGATAAAGGCTTTTTGCATGAAAACTACATTGCATTTCAGCTGGTTAGAGTATGGAAAAATTTGTCTCAACCCACCTTGTTATTGCAATAACTTTCTGAGGTTTTGAAAATGAGCTATGCCAATGGACGTGTCACGACAGTCATGAAAGTTTACCACAAATGTGACTTGGTTTTTGACATCACTGCACGTGCCACTGACCGCAAATCATAATTAATTCTTCTGGATTCTATCTGGATGCTTGTTAATTTATACTATATTCCTTTGTCAGGATTTCGGTCGCCGATGTGAGTGCCAATTCGGAATAAGTATTAAAAAACATTTCAGTCGATGTGAAATTTGTTTTCTATACAATAATTATTTATATTTGTAAGGATTCGTGGACGAAGTCAAGAGTAACTAGAACAAACGTAAGAGGAAAGGGGGAGCTTGGTAATGAGATTCAAATTAGTTCTAAATTTGTGTTTCTGTGGAAGGTTATGATGCGCCTGTGTATCACGTGTAACACATCTCTCTTCTCCACGCGGTATTGTTCTGCCGTCAAACGAAGAGAAAGAACCCTTCGATATTTCTCAAAGCTCATTTCTCAAACGGTGTCGATAACTCGATATTACCAAACGAGTATTCGAAACGTCTCTGGTCGTATTAGTTCCGGAATCCAGAATGTTTATATAGTTTACATCTAAAAGCCGCTCGAAGCACAAAGATACAAAATCTGAAGTTCAACAGTACTAGTTAACCGGCTCAAGATTCAAGAAAGTTCAAGTCACAGCTGTGGGGAAAAATACAAAGTCAAGGCAGTCAAATTCATCAACGCAAGATGCTAGAAGTGAATCTGACAATCGGCTGGGTGATTTAACTCGATCTTCAGCTATGTCGAGGTATGTATTCTGATTTCATGCAGTGACTTAATGTGTCATGCTCGATCGATTAATTTAACCGCATAAAGAGTTATCTCTCAATAAAGTTATCTCTGTACAGATCTCAGTCCTTTTTCCTTTCTTTGTAGGATACAGCAAGTGCTCACACGTACCCTAGCATGCATGTACATTTATAGTGTATTTTATTGTATCTTAGAGCTTGTTTATAATTATGGAGAGAGTTTTTCAGACTGGGCGAGATGAAAACTGCATGAAATGAGACCTTTAAGCCTTTGATTTGATGCGCTTTTCGCCTGCATGGGCTAGCCAGTATAACTTGCTCCACTGAATAAATAGTAAAGAAGGAATTAAGTTTATAGCACAAATGAAACCAGTTCAATTATATCATTTCACACATCTATATTTTATTCCGAATTTTGTTCTTATTCTAGAAATTATCAGGCTGGTGCAGTCTCGTGTCAGGTCTAAAACCCCACAGTTGAATCAAACATATTACATACAGAAGAGCTGATGTAAGTTGGAATTACGTATCAAATTCAATGCAATAGCGCTGGATAATTCAAACAAGAATACGGCAGGTAGACTTTCAGAGTGGTTAGAGTTATAAGGGACAGCAATTTCCAAAAACGAGCAAGGTCCGCGTATACAGGACAAAAATTCTGGAGTAAGTTTATTCAAAAATTGTAACCAGACAGAAAATGCATCAGTTTTTGGAGAGAGAGATGCCACCCAAGTAATTCACCAGACGTTTTATCGAAAAGCACAATTTCACGTTGTGGAATTACCGAAACTAATAACCGTGCCTTACAGAGAAATACCTCTAGGAACATGAAATACAAGAAGTCGAGGCGAAAGTTGGAGCTAACCACAGGTGAAGAAAGAAGACCTAGATAAGAGGTCTCGAAAAACTTGTTCTCAAATGCAGGACTTAATGATTGGTCCATCGATCTCAAATGTAGGACAAAATATGTTATGGTAAGAGTGCTAATTATTGATTAAAGTATTCTGTACATGCATGCAGTTGTTCTGGAATAACTGGGTTTTTGTACATGTCATCAACTTTGGTAACATGACGTGCCTTCACCGTACACCACAGTAACGGAATAATTTATACGTATTCAAAGATACAAATAATTAATATAGCCAAAAATTCTCGTCTGGTAGCTATTTGTTAGTCACAATATTGGTATAATCTCCTGGCGCTTTCCACTCTATTAGAGTGGAAATTAAAAGCAGGAAATCAACAATATTTTGAGTCGATGCCAGGGTGTGCAGACAAATTTTCTTTTTACAATAATTTTCTACATATATTTGTAGGAAATCCTGGACTAATTCAGCAATAACTTAAACATGCGTAAGAGAAAACAAGTCCCTTGGGAACAATATAATCTGAAGACGTATTTTTATCCGGAAGTAGTGGATCTTCGAGATGCAAATTAGCACAATGCATCACGTGGAGCACGTTCGTTCCTTTTGACTTGGTATATAGTTACGTCGTCAAGCGAAGGGCAAGCATTGTTCGATATTTCTCTCAATGTCGGCATTACCGAATGTACATTAGAAAAGTTGAGGCCTTATCTAGCCCAAAATGTTTCCAATTCAATTCCACGTCTAGTTGATAGAGCTGAGAACAGTCTAAAGCACGAAGATGGCGAGCCGGAGGCAAAATCTCAAGTTAACCGGCATTAGAAGACCAGTCGATTCAGAGCTGGAAGACTGCTTTGACAAAGACACGATGCTATTAATTGAAAGCGACACCATAGGACTTTAAGACCGGCTTAAATCCGTCCAACATTCATTCCATAATCGACAAAAGACTGAAAAATCAAATTTACTGATAAGAGCGAAGCAGAGGGATTGGCAATAAATGAATATGAAGTCGATGATCCCTGAAGTAATTCAAAGGTCGAGATTCATACTAAGAAAGCTCAAGCCACACCTATGCGGAAAAAGGCAAAATCGATGCAGTCAAAGTCGTCCAGACAACAAAAAGATGTGAATTTTACAATCATGCAGCTGGGTGTTTCAACTCCACCTTCAGCTAAATCAAGGTATGTATGTATAATTATTCTGATTTCATTGTTTGAATTTTGTCATTGTATTATTAAAACGAGGTTCAATTTACAAAGTAAAGTTATCTGATTTATCCGAAGTTATAAATAATGCTGGTAGAATTTCGGAGTGGTTGGAGTTCTGGGGGTACAGTAATTTTTCGGAATGAAAGCCGTATGAGCAGCAATCTCTGAAGTAGAATTATTCTACAATTCAGTGTTTTATTCCAGGCATTTAATGGCGAAAATACATCAGAAGAAAAGAAGAAAAAAGCAAACTTTGCATATACAGCGGAAGACCTGAAGTCAATATAAATAATTATGAGGTCTCAACAAACGTGTCCCAGAATGCTGGACCTGGCGTGGCAATTTTAAAATCCCTCCACCTCGGATGAAGCATAAATAATGTTATGGTAAGAGTGCCAATTTGTTTAAATTTTCTTTGATTCTTTTCAGCCGCTCAAAAGCTGTGAAATTCGCCGACTAACCTTGTTAACCCTGTCAGTTAGAGTGGCAATTAAACATATTAATGAATTCATTACAATAGCGCTGCGGCAATGCAAACGCAGGTTGAACTTGAGTGCTCACGGTTTTAAAGCATAGTAATTTTTCAGAAACGAGGCCCGTGGGAACAATCACTCAATCTTAAGCAGGTCATCCCATGATATTAATTATATTTTGTTTTCTGACAGACAGAGAAAGTTCACCGTTATTTTTTCGCAACCCGGCCAAAGAAAGAGAACCCATCCGAGTAATTGAGCAAACGTTCTGTGGAAAAGCACAAGTTTACCTCTTTGAAAACCGAAACTAATATTCCAAATTGGAGAAACTGCCCTAGCAACTGGGAATACGAGAAGTTGATGCAGACGCTGAAAATAACGTTTCCAACACAGCTGAAGAAGACATAAACAAACCAGTGACAACGAGCACCTCGACCTCGAATGAAAAACAGAAAATACTATGGTTAGAATGCCAATTTATTAAAATTCTTTCCAGTCACTCAAAAGCTCTCAAACAGGTGATTCGATTTTTGTCATCGCGTTTGAAAACGGTTTTGCTTTTTGGCTTTTCCGTAAATTTCTATACTATAGTAAAGTGTGTATAAAAAAAATTCGAATTCAAATTTGGCGTGAATTTACACAGAATATGTATGTGAGAAAATTTGTTGATTTTTACATTGTTAAGTTTATTTATTTGCCTTTCTGATGACATCCATGTACGCAGTACGCGTAATTCTGTTAAAAAATGAACGAATATCGGGTCGTTAAAAAAGTCGATAAAAATTATGTTCTTCCGCCAATTATGGGAATTGGAGATTTTTGTTTTAAAATTTGTCAAACAAGGCTTTGAAATGCTAATTATCACTGAAAGCAGAATTTATCGCAAACTTCTTCTTGTCCAAAACAAGCGCTTTGTTCATTTAATTAAGTTTGCATTATCTTTTCTCTTTAGGTGTCATGCACTTCGAATTCCCTTAAGCGGAAAACTTTGATTTCAAAAAACTATTTTTAGCAGACGATAACAATGATTATTTCTAATCGTATTGACATACGAAATATATAATTATTCAAAAATCTAATAGGCTATTCTTTATTGCCATACAAAAATTATATCATTTTGTTATAGTATTTTAATACAGCAGTCTGTCAAAGTTAAATTCGAATTTTTTAAACACCCTGTATAACAGATTTTAAGTGAATAATCATCCTTTGCTGAAAGAGACAAAATGTTATGTAAATTTTCTCTAAATTCTTTTCAGATATTCGTTTAGTGACGATATTGATATCATTGCTTGAGTTAGCACTTCCTTTGCATGTTTGTTAGAGTGGAAATTTAGAATCAGAAATCAAGAATACTTCAGTTGATATGAAGATGTAGGGAAAAAATACTTTTTACAATAATTTTCTGTATTTGCAGGAATTCCTGGACGAATACAAAAATGAACATAAAAGGGGAAACGAGAAGCTGGAAGATTATTGACGAAGGTCCTAAGTACGCGACACTAGAGGAACTTCAGACAGATTTAAATCCGTCCAAAATTCATTCCATAATCTGGGAAAGAAAATCAAACTTGCTCAGACTTTAGCAATAAAAGAATATGAAGTCGATGATCTGACAAGTAATTCCGAGGACGATCCGAGGATCGGATTATTAAGAAAACCGAAGTGTCTCGGCTGTGTGGAAAAAGGCAGAGTAAAGGCAGTCAAAATCGTCCAGACAAGATGCCAGATATGAGTCTTTTACAATCAGCTGGGTGTTTTAACTCGATCTTCACATATGTCGAGGTATGTATCCTGATTTCACTTCATGGTTTATATCATGCTTGATTAACACCAGAGTTAGCTCTGTACAAATTTTACACTTTGTACACTTAGCCTTGCATGTGCGAGCACTGAGTAAATGTTTCTTAGCAAAGAATTAAAATCTTATGGGAAAGTCAATCTTGCAAATGAAACCAAACCATTGAATTATTCCATTCCGCGTTTTTATTTTATACCTGATTTTACTATTACTTTAGAAATCACCTGCGAGGCTGATTCTTGTGTTTTGGTCACCCAGGTCTCACACCACACAGTTTAATGAAGCGTAGAAGAGCACATGTAAGTTGGGATAACTTATCAAGTTCATTGTAATAATGACCCTGGCTAATGCAAAAAGAAATACTGCAGGTAGAATGTTAGTGGCGAGGAATCTAGGGCACCTTAATATTAATATATTTCTGAAACGAGGGCCTGGGGAGTAACTTATTCTAAAGTCTATCGAATAGTAACCAGGCATACTCAATCATTATAATCTCATTTTTACAATATTCTAGGCATTAATCACAGAAAATGCATTATTATCTTTGGAACACGGGAAGGATAATCGATCCTTCAGATAAGCAATTCAACAGACGTTTTGTTGAAGACCACAATTTCACACCGTGATAAAACCGAAACTTAATATTCTCTTCTAAATGGCCTGGAAAAACACCTCCAGGAACTGCATGCATGGGAATACACGAAATCGAGGCGTAAGTTGAAGCAAACGTCATATACAACTACAGAGTAAGAGGATATAAGAGGATCCAAACACCATGTCCTACCTATATAGTGGCAGTTCTTCGACTTCGGATGTAGGACAGAAAATTTTATGGTAAGAATGCCAATTTATTAATATTCATGCAATGTCCAGTAGCTCTCAAATGCTGTAAACTGCTTGAAAGCTCGTCAGACTTTCCCGTAAATTTCTATACTAACAAAATAGTAAATAGATTAATTTGCATAGAAAAATTGGAAATAGAATAATTTCTCAAAAATACAGGTCAATAATCCAGCCTAAATAATTTCTGCACGCTGTTGCGTGACAGAAACACCGAGAAAAATGCAACAATAGGCGAAAGTCGTTTAAATTTCCGGAACCGCGTCTCGATGCTTGTTAATGCATGGATAGGTTTCCTTTGTCTGTTGAATGCTGGTAAGGTTTCATTTAATTGTCTGTTGAATTGAATCTGGCATAAAATAGGCTCGTTACAATTGCATGTTGAGTAAACTAAGTCTTACTCCAAAATATATTTTACCTACTACCCTGTTTTATGGATCTATTGTTAAAAACTGTTGTTAAAACCGAATTTCTTACACCTTTACACCGACAGAATCTTGTTATATCCTAATTTCTGATTGTCACAAAAACTGGCGAAGCAAATCCTAAACCAAAAAATGATTAAAATTATAATATCGTTTTTGGCATAATTCAGTTTTCATCGTAAGCGCATGTCTTGGCAGCGAACAGATTACTCCCTAAAGTTACAAAAGTTGGCAATATTATATATAGATGTATTAACACCACCACCCGCTGAACGACGGCCTAAAATTTCTTGAACATTACCAGGCTATGGTTATCGAACGTTATAATTTATCAGGGATTTCGTGAATTGCGTTTAGGAAAGTGTCCGATGAACAGGCAATTTGGAAGAAGATATATCTGTCGATCTGCTCGTTATAAAAATCTAGAAATATTTCAGTCCTTGTGATTTTTTACCGATAAATATGCTTGTTACAACTCTGTTTTATATTTCACAGATTCATATAAAACTCAGGAATAACTTGAAGAAACGCATGCAGAGGCGAATCTCTTGGGAATATTTCTTCACGAAATTTCGAGTCTGGCAGAGTATCGTGTTGTGAACACCCATGTCTAACATCTCGCAGTTTTATTCAAGAATATCAGAAGAGCAGGTGTAAGGTAGGATCATTTATTAAATTCATTCTAAGAGCGCGAGCTAATCCCAACAGTGCTGATGTGCGGTGAATAAAAACGGGGAGCAATCATAATTTTGCGGTGGTGAAACAAAACTCAATTTTGAAGCATCGTCATACTTAAAAATAGAAGTCTGCGAATATAATTTTTTTGCGAAAGCCATCACTGAATTCCAAAATTTCTCAGGGTTGTCTCAAAAACCAAGTATAAAGCGGCATTCAAAAAGTTCAGAACATTTGCGTTCACAAAAATTTTGATAAATTAGCGCTCTGATCTGTTCATAGGTTTCCATGATTGGTTTACCGCTGTTGATATTAAACAACAGCGGTTAAACAATCCCTTTTTGTTATGTGTTCGGCTTCGGAATAGTTATAAGATCCTCGGGGCCGTATTGAGGACAACTTATAAGTAATTAAATATGTTTATCTCAACAACAAGTTTGCTTTCTTCAACTTATATTCTGTTATAACACTGAAGGCGGAAACTGATGCTGGTTTCTCCAAGGCGTTATGCTTTTTCTTTCGACAAAACGCAAGTTGAATTGAAATTAATTCTCAGATTTGCAAAAAAGTCTACATAGCTAAAGATAAGAAAGATAGCTTACATCTCTGCATATGACCCAAAGACGACGATGGCGTAACGCCTATTAACCTTACGAAATACGAAAGAAATACGAAATAGGCTAAACGCAAGCAAATACCCAAATATTTTTTGGAAGCATGACTCTTCCTTTCAACTACTTTTGCAGGCCACTCTTTAAAACCTTTCTTTTTTGCTCAAACCAAATCCCTCTCCTCATATCTTTGCGATTTTTTTATTTGTTTTCGGTATGTAGTGGAAAAATCGCCAGTTTAGTTTATATTTAACATTTATAAGCGAACACAAGAACCAAGCTTAGGTGTGCCTTTTCTGCTGATTCTGTTCCGCTGATTTAGATAGCTAGGATATGCGCGCTGGCAAAATATGCCTGCATGACATTGTGAAATGATCATTATATAGATATTTTTCAGCTATTTCTTTTCATTTGGAGTAACTCATGCCATAAATCGCTGCACTATTTATCAAAGTAATATTACATTAATTTTATGCCTAACAAAGTGTTCGTCCCACAAGTATTAAGATTAATGCAAACTTGAGGATAACTGTCGCTTCTCATATTGGCACTGTAGAGCTTTTTCGCATAGCTTCTTATAGGGTAATAGTAGATCATTTTATCCCTGTGTGCTTGAAATCCTAAACGATTTCCTATGTAACCATTGCTCATTCTCTTCCTCTGCATGCTGTCGAATCTTTAACCGATTATTTTTCCGGGACGTCCGTGAAAATTTTGATGCCTATTTTTACTATTCGCCAAAGGATAATCTTGGCTTTGTAATTTAGAACAATGGTGCTCTATACGAGATCTCACGTACACATTTCAATCGCTTTTGGTGTTTTTTTTGAAATTTCGCAAAAACTTCTGTTGTTTACTCCGATATTCTTGTATTTGAGATAAGATGCTGATTAATTGGCCCCAGACTCATTGCCAATGCCAGATGCCATTTTTGGAGTGTATGATATTCTTATACCGTTTGCAGTATTGGCAGTGTTTTCGTTTCCACGCCTTGAAGCTTCTCATAGGTCTATGAGGAATGAGCATTTCTTTAACCACCAACTATACAGCTTTAAATGTCAACGTATTTAGCTTCCCTGCATGGGTACCATATATTAAAGTCAAGTGCATCAAACCTCTTCGCATTTCTCCAGAAAAACACCATTTGCCTTGTCGACCTAAGGCGAAGCGTCTCATAACTATGGCACCAAATGCAGTGTCTCATAACTATGGCACCAAATAATCCGCAACTTCATCTCTGCACACTTGGGCTAGTTTTATTTCTTTCTCTGTACACGTTAACTCGTACCTGGATGCCCTTAAAATTTATTCCCAATCTATTCTTACATCGTTCACATCCAATTGTTTCGAATTCTTTTGTTCTTTTTGAGACCAGTCGTGATCTCTCGACCCTACTTTTTCCAGTTATAAACGGCATCATTCCCATTTTACTGCCACTTCCGGATGTCATTTTTGTAGTTTAACTTAAACTTAGCTATGATATTCGTATTCCGTTTGCAGCATTTGCAGTGTTTTCGTCACCATGAACGCCTTGAAGCTCTACCTAGGCCTATGACAATTATTTAATTAAACATACAACTAAACCATTAAATTTCAATCTTTTTAGCTTGCCTGCATGGGTACCGTAATTATCATACTTAAGTCAAGTGCAAGTTTGTATTTCGTTGAATCTAAGTAAAATAGCAGCTGTTTATTTCTGATAGATTTCTAACAATTTATATTAATAGCATTGAAAACGTTTAATTCTGGAAAAGTTTTACATATTCTAGGTTCATGCAGATAAAACGAATTCCGTTGTTCTAGTGTTAAAACCCAATTTGTTATTATGTTACAAACAACATTTGGTGTGGTCTGAGTAACTAGAGTAATTGAAATTTCTTACTTGTCTTTTTTTTTACTCATGCAGAAAAAAAATAGGTCGTGGCCACTTTATTATTCAGTTTACCTAAGTTTGTAAGTCAACATTTTCGGTAATTACCTGCCATCCGTCCAATTTTGAAAACGTCATGTAAAAAGCCGATCTCAGGAGGTATTAAAAATTCAGCCAATATACTAGCGAATGATTGACCATGGCCAAATTCACCTTTTTTCCTCTTGTTAATGCTTAACATTGATAGATAAAAATTATTGATATTAAGTTTCGCATGTGAAAAAATACGTTTCCTATCCAATACTTGTTTTTAGTTTATACATGGGACTACCTAAAATTGTTGGATGAAGTAATACAAATTATTAATTGAACGTTTTGTTCTCCAAAGATGTTTACACTGCGAAATTGTATGGAGAATCCTTAATATTCAGTTTACGTAAGTTTACGAGTTGACATTTTCGTTAGTTACCTATCGTCCAATTTTAAAAACGTGATGTCAAACACCGGCCATGGCAGGTTTTAAAATATGTATAGCTGGAGTATGTTTGCATGCAACTGAAAACTCTCTAATTTTTATTCGCTTTCTGCATATCTGGTGGAAAAATAAAAATTATTTATCAAGCAATTTGCAGTATGGTGCTTAATGTAGCAATTTTTGAAGTTAGCAAGCTCCCTCTATACTGCGGAAGACCTGGTATTATTCTGGCTGTGGCTTGTGGCTAGCCAAGCTATAATTCTGCTTCATGTCTTAAGTTAAGTTATTACCTATCACTGTATGTCAACAAGAATTTCATAATTCCAGAAAAAGAACGTGTATATACGATGGTAGAGAAATTTATACGACCTTCGGGGCTCTTACCGTTGGTTTTTCATTGAAATTTGAGGTCGAGGGACCCTCGTCAAATTCGGGATCTTCCTCTTTAGATGTGGAATGCCTAAAATTGATAGATAAAAATGGGTACAGATGGTAAAAAAGTCTTCCAAGTGAAAGAATTAAGAATACTACAGACGTTTTCCATCAAATACTTGTTCGTTGTTTTGTATTGGGACTACTGAAAATTGTTGGATGAAGTAGTAAAGATTATTAATTGAACGTTGCGCTCTCTGAAGGTGTTTATACTGAGAAATTGTGTAGAGACTCCATAATATTCAGTTTACGTAGGTTTCTGAGTTGATATTTTCGCTAATTATCTATCGTCCAATTTAAAAACGTTATGTCAAAACCCGATCCTGGCAGGTTTAAAATTATATAGAGAGTATGTTTGCATCGGCAACTGAACAAGAAAGTTTAAAGAAATGGTGTTCCTACCGTGGCCTCCCCCGTTCTTTCTGTATTCGTTTCGTCATCCCTGCCTTCGTTTCTAGCCCGGGCATCAGCTTCCGTGAATCTCTTCGATACCTCGGTCGAACATATCCCTATTAAGCCTTGACGGCGGAAACTGATGCCCGTCTCTCCATAAGGTCAAATTTTTGCTTTTGACAGAACGCCTGTTGAATTAAAGTTTTCAATTTTGCGATAAAGTCTAAATAGCTAAAGATAAGAAAGATAGCTTACCTTTCATATGACCCAAAGAACACGATGGCGTAACGCGTGTTTACCTTCGCTACGACCTTGGACAAAAAACGAAATAATGTAAACGCAAGCAAATTCACAAATATTTTGTAGCAGCACATCTCTTTCTTTCACCTACATTTGCCGGCCACTTTCTGAACCCTTTAATTTTGGCCCACACCAAATCTCCTGTCTTATATTGAAAAGATTTTTTATTTGCTTTCGGCATCTAGTGGAAAAATAAAAATTAGTTATGAAGTAATTTGCAGTATGGTGCTGAATGTAGCAAGTGAGGTTAGCAAGCTTCCTTTACCGCGGAAGACCTGGTATTATTCTGGCTGTGGCTAGCCAAGCTATAATTCTGCTTCATGTCTTAAGTTAAGTTATTTCCTATCACTGTATGTCAACAACAATTCCATAATTCCAGACAAAGAAGGTCTATATACGATGGTAGAGAAATTTAAACGACCTTCGGGGCTCCTACCCTTGCCTTTCTTTTGAAATTTGATGTCGAGGGACCCTCGTCAAATTCAGGATTTTCCTCTTCAGATTTGGAATGCTTAAAATTGATAGATAAAAATGGGTACAGATGGTAAAAAAGTCTTCCAAGTGAAAGAATTAAGAATACTACAGACGTTTTCCATCAAATACTTGTTCGTTGTTTTGTATTAGGACTACTGAAAATTGTTGGATGAAGTAGTAAAGATTATCAATTGAACGTTTTGCTCTCTGAAGGTGTTTACACTGTGAAATTGTGTGGAGACTCCATAATATTCAGTTTACGTAGGTTTCTGAGTTGATATTTTCGCTAATTATCTATCGTCCAATTTAAAAACGTTATGTCAAAACCCGATCCTGGCAGGTTTAAAATTATATAGAGAGTATGTTTGCATCGGCAACTGAACAAGAAAGTTTAAAGAAATGGTGTTCCTACCGTGGCCTCCCCCGTTCTTTCTGTATTCGTTTCGTCATCCCTGCCTTCGTTTCTAGCCCGGGCATCAGCTTCCGCCTCAATCTCTTCGATACCTCGGTGGAACATATCCCTATTAAGCCTTGACGGCGGAAACTGATGCCGGTCTCTCCATAAGGTCAAATTTTTGCTTTTGACAGAACGCCTGTTGAATTAAAGTTTTCAATTTTGCGATAAAGTCCAAATAGCTAAAGATAAGAAAGATAGCTTACCTTTCATATGACCCAAAGAACACGATGGCGTAACGCGTGTTTACCTTCGCTACGACCTTGGACAAAAAACGAAATAATGTAAACGCAAGCAAATTCACAAATATTTTGTAGCAGCACATCTCTTTCTTTCACCTACTTTTGCCGGCCACTTTCTGAACCCTTTAATTTTGGCCCGCACCAAATCTCCTGTCTTATGTTGAAAAGATTTTTTATTTGCTTTCGGCATCTAGTGGAAAAATAAAAATTATTTATCAAGCAATTTGCAGTATGGTGCTTAATGTAGCAATTTTTGATGTTAGCAAGCTCCCTCTATACTGCAGAAGACCTGGTATTATTCTGGCTGTGGCTAGCCAAGCTATAATTCTGCTTCATGTCTTAAGTTAAGTTATTACCTATCACTGTATGTCAACAAGAATTTCATAATTCCAGACAAAGAACGTGTATATACGATGGTAGAGAAATTTATACGATCTTCGGGGCTCTTACCGTTGGTTTTTCATTGAAATTTGAGGTCGAGGGACCCTCGTCAAATTCAGGATCTTCCTCTTCAGGTGTGGAATGCTTAAAATTGATAAATAAAAAAGGGTACAGATGGTAAAAAAGTCTTCCAAGTGAAAGAATTAAGAATACTACAGACGTTTTCCATCAATTACTTGTTCGTTGTTTTGTATTGGGACTACTGAAAATTGTTGGATGAAGTAGTAAAGATTATTAATTGAACGTTGCGCTCTCTGAAGGTGTTTATACTGAGAAATTGTGTAGAGACTCCATAATATTCAGTTTACGTAGGTTTCTCAGTTGATATTTTCGCTAATTATCTATCGTCCAATTTAAAAACGTTATGTCAAAACCCGATCCTGGCAGGTTTAAAATTATATAGAGAGTATGTTTGCATCGGCAACTGAACAAGAAAGTTTAAAGAAATGGTGTTCCTACCGTGGCCTCCCCCGTTCTTTCTGTATTTGTTTCGTCATCCCTGCCTTCGTTTCTAGCCCGGGCATCAGCTTCCGCCTCAATCTCTTCGATACCTCGGTCGAACATATCCCTATTAAGCCTTGACGGCGGAAACTGATGCCGGTGTCACGCAGTTCTCCCCCAGTCTCAACGATCCTCCGAGGACATTTGCGTAAAATATTAAACTTAGGGTACGCGAGACGAAAAGCAAAGAAAAAATGCTTTTGACAAGCTAGTCCTGTTAAAATCTGATCTCTGTAAGTGATTTCATGTAACTGTTGGACAATATTCTGTATTGTATGATGGAATCAGCACAAAATGTCGCTAAAATATAGATTTGAATGTCACTGTGGTGATGATGATCGGAATCGGATGGGCTACAAGCGTACATCACATTTATATCATCATATTCATACATTTTAGCTGCAATTTATTCAGTTTGCCATTTTGATTAACAATTACAATGTCATAATATTAGTAAGCACTAGATATAATCTCAATTATGATATAAATACAACCATCAGACCTATTATACTGGTCTCAGTATAATAGGTCTGATGGTTGTATTTATATCATAATGGCCCTTTCATACACTACCAGTCTATAAGTCATCCCATTTACATTATCGGTCTTAGTCATCGATTTACATGACCAGTCTCAGTTATCCCCTTTACATTATCAGTCTCAGTCATCCCATTTACATTATCAGTCTCAGTCATCCCCTTTACATTATCAGTCTCAGTCATCCCATTTACATTATCAGTCTCAGTCATCCCCTTTACATTATCAGTCTCAGTTATCCCCTTTACATTACCAGTCTCAGTCATCCCCTTTTCATTATCAGTCTCAGTCATCCCATTTACATTATCAGTTATCCCCTTTACATTACCAGTCTCAGTCATCCCATTTACATTATCAGTCTCAGTCATACCCTTTACACTACCAGTCTCAGTCATCCCATTTACATTACCAGTCTCAGTCATCCCATTTACATTATCAGTCTCAGTCATACCCTTTACACTACCAGTCTCAGTCATCCCATTTACATTATCAGTCTCAGTCATCCCATTTACATTATCAGTCTCAGTCATCCCCTTTACATTATCAGTCTCAGCCATCCCATTTACATTATCAGTCTCAGTCATCCCATTTACATTATCAGTCTCAGTTATCCCCTTTACACTACCAGTCTCAGTCATCCCATTTACATTATCAGTCTCAGTCATCCCATTTACATTATCAGTCTCAGTCATCCTCTTTACATTATCAGTCTCAGTCATCCCCTTTACACTACCAGTCTCAGTCATCCCATTTACATTATCAGTCTCAGTTATCCCCTTTACATTACCAGTCTCAGTCATCCCCTTTACATTATCAGTCTCTGAATGCTTCCCAGTCTGGAGTATTTCAAGAAACACACAGTAAGATTTCATTGGTTATCTGTGAATTTAATTTACTATATGGTATGTCATATTTACACTCTTATTTTCAATACTATTTACAAACTATTTACACGTCATGCAATGAAATAATGTTTTGTCAGTTACAGTTTTTGGAACTTTATCACAAAGTCAATGAAACCATTCTAAACATGAAGAACACTCAATCATGAAATCACCAGCTTTGAATGGCATTCGACAATGGCAGTAAAGTTTTACTTTCTCCTCTTTACTAGCACTCACTGCATGGTTTGATGGTTTTGCTGGAAATAAAGCCATTTCATCACAGTGAAAGCAAATTGCCAAATGTCCTCTCATAACACTCTGGTCGTAAATTAGTTCACTTGGGTCATCTTTATTAAAAGACTAGCTGCAACCGCCAGTGCAAAAAGGCCGCAATCCGAACCACCTTTTTGTTTTTGCATTGATGGCCACTCTATAACCATATCAGGCAGCTTGGTGTTGAGCAATGCTGCCAAAGAAGCACAAAGTTTTTGCTTCAATTTATTTGATAGTTTTGACTGAAGAGAGTCGTATACTTTGACCCTGTTCTCCTTACACCCAATGTTTGTGACAGTTACCCAGTGATTACCAACATTCAAAACTTGAACGAAATCTTTAGCTCCTCTCTGTACTTTTGGTGATTTGTTTTCAAATGCTAACACAGAGTGCAAACCTTTAAATCCTGGAAATTGCTTGGTCAATAACCACTGGGCATGATCAATGTGCTCATCAGTGAGCCAGTAGCCTTCCTGTAAAATTGTTTGCACCAGTGTATCAGGATTTGGATTGGCATTACAATGCAACACTTCATTTTGACTTTTTCTTTGCCTTCTTATGTTGTTGCTCTTCTTCTTGTGAATTGGTGGTAGGCTGTTGTGAGTTGGTGCTGGGCTGTTGTGAGCTGGTGGTGGGCTGTTGTGAGCTGGTGGTGGGCTGTTGTGAGCTGGTGCTGGGCTGTTGTGAGCTGGTGGTGTGCTGTTGTGAGGGTGGGCTGTTGTGAGTTGGTGGTTCAGGGTCATCAGGTGCTGAAGTAGAGTCTGTCTTTGGTCTCTGGATGTTGTGAAGCTCGCTTGTCCTGTAGGGCATCAGTTGATCAAATGGAACTTTATTCTTGAGAGGAGCTGCATCATTCTTCAATGACACAAGCGTGACTCTTTGTGTGTTATCAATTTCTTTGACCCTGAAACAGATAAAAAAATAAGGTTATCCAGGTCCAGGACCAAAAAACTGTTGTACACACACAACATAGTTACTTATCTAAGCTATCAACATGATACAGGCAGGTTGAAACATTAAAATGACATGGCATGTTACCTGTATGGCCCTATCCAACTTGGCTCCATCTTTCCTCCTTTCCTTGACATGTTCTTCATTTGTCGTTTGTAGACCATGTCACCAACTTTAATGTCAAATGTCTTGACACCCTTTGCCTTTCGTTTTGCATACTGCACTTTTTGTTTTTCTTGAGCAGCTTCAACATTCTTAAGAACCTATAAAAAACCCAAATAATTTTATCTTCAACATTTCTGCATGTATATATATGACAACTAAAGAGAACACTGTACACTTCTCAGATTGAACATACTTGTTGGCTAGTTGTTTCAGCTTTTGCTATCCTTTCCCCAATTTGCTGGTCTAATAACTCTTCAGGTTGTTCGGGAGGAGAGGAACTGTCCTCAACAACAGTAATCTATAGGTTGAATATAAAATTACATATAACATATGTATATATATATATATATATATATATATATATATATATATATATATATATATATATATTAAGAAGGCTATTTACACATAAAACTGCAAATTTGTTTCGAAAACACTCCAAAGGGAGTGCTCTCTCGTCAGGTCTAAAGTATGCCAGCTAACTTCGGTCTTATTTATACTCGTTCGCTACACGTTCTTTGATAAAAGCTTTACTCCGTGACGGCATTTGTTAGCAAGTTCATTTCTACTGTTTAATGTACCCATATGGGGTTTGCAAATGATAAAAAATTTCTCAGTGATGCATAAATTACATCGCTTGCTTACATGTGTTATGTCATTGACGACATTATAAAACAGCATTGTCCAGACTAAACGGCAAGAGCTATCAGATAGTATCATATTCTCAAATTGGTGTACTTACTGCTGTATGAATTCACGCCATGGCCCTCTAATCCACGGCCCCTTTTTGAACTTTTTTTCTTTTTTAATATTTGTTTCAGTTCATTTACAAAATCTATTGAAAATAACATTTGGGAAATTATATCGCAAATATTCGCTCCTTCAGGTTTTGGAAATATTTTTTGTACATAATTCGCTCGCACTTTTCTTTGTGTTGAAGCATGCGTTTTTCTCTGTTCCTCGGTTCAGGTTCACTCGATAAATTCGTTCCAACGGCAGGCTCTTGCTGTGGAACCATTTCTTCTTTAATACCAAGCAATTTAGTAAGATTTTCGAAGTGCTCTGTTTGACAGCCAGCGAGAGAAAGGGGATAACTCAGACCACGAGGAAATGTTGTTATGCAAAACCGCTGACTCACGCATGCGCATGATATGCGCATTGTGATAGAGGATGGCTCAGACCGGGGGAGCAATGAGACCACCACACCGGTCTCTCCATAAGGTCAAATTTTTGCTTTCGACAGAACACCTGTTGAATTATAGTTTTCAATTTTGCGATCAAGTCCAAATAGCCAAAGATAAGAAAGATAGCTTACCTTTCATAAGACCCAAAGAACACGATGGCGTAACGCGTGTTTACCTTCGCTACGACCCGGGACAAAAAACGAAATAATGTAAACGCAAGCAAATTCACAAATATTTTGTAGCAGCACATCTCTTTCTTTCACCTACTTTTGCCGGCCACTTTCTGAACCCTTTAATTTTGGCCAACACTAAATCTCCCGTCTTATATTGAAAAGATTTTTTATTTGCTTTCGGCATCTAGTGGAAGAATAAAAATTAGTTATGAAGTAATTTGCAGTATGGTGCTGAATGTAGCATGTGAGGTTAGCAAGCTTCCTTTACCGCGGAAGACCTGGTCTTGTTCAGGCTATGGCTAGCCAAGCTATAATTCTGCTTCATGTCTTAAGTTAAGTTATTATTTATCACTGTATGTCAACAAAAATTCCATAATTATAGACAAAGAACGTGTATATACGATGGTAGAGAAATTTATACGACCTTCGGGGCTCTTACCGTTGCCTTTTTCCCTGAAATTTGATGTCGAGGGACCCTCGTCAAATTCAGGATCTTCCTCTTCAGGTGTGGAATGCTTAAAATATATAGATAAAAAAAGGGTACAGATGGTAAAAAAGTCTTCCAAGTGAAAGAATTAAGAATACTACAGACGTTTTCTATCAAATACTTGTTCGTTGTTTTGTATTGGGACTACTGAAAATTGTTGGATGAAGTAGTAAAAATTATTAATTGAACGTTTGGCTCTCTGAAGGTGTTTATACTGCGAAATTGTGTGGAGACTCCATAATATTAAGTTTACGTAGGTTTCTGAGTTGATATTTTCGCTAATTATCTATCGTCCAATTTAAAAACGTTACTGATGTCAAAACCCGATTCTGGCAGGTTTAAAATTATAGAGAGTATGTTTGCATGCAACTAAACTAGAAACTTTAAAAGAAATGGCGTTTCTACCGTGGCCTTCCCGTTCCTCTCTGTACTCGCTCTGTCCTGCCTGCTTTCTTCTCGGCCCGGACATCAGCTTCCGCCTCAATCTCTTCGATTCCTCGGTCGTACATATCCCTATTAAGCCTTGACGGCGGAAACTGATGCCGGTCTCTCCATAAGGTCAAATTCTTACTTTTCTGAGAACGCCTGTTGAATTATAGTTTTTAATTTTGCAATAAAGTCTAAATAGCCGAAGATAAGAAAGATAGCTTACCTTTCATACGACCCAAAGAACACGATTTCGTAACGCGTGTTTACCTTCGCTATGACCTTGGCCAAAAAACGAAATAATGTAAACGCAAGCAAATTCACAAATATTTTGTAGCAGCAGATGTCTTTCTTTCACCTAATTTAGCCAGATACTTTCTGAACCCTTTAATTTTGGCCCACATCAAATCTCCCGTCTTATATTGAAAAGATTTTTTATTTTCTTTCGGCATCTAGTGGAAAAATAAAAATTAGTTATGAAGTAATTTGCAGTATGGTGCTGAATGTAGCAAGTGAGGTTAGCAAGCTTCCTTTACCGCAGAAGACCTTGTATTATTCTGGCTGTGACTAGCCAAGCTATAATTCTACTTCATGTCTTAAGTTAAGTTATTACTTATCACTGTATGTCAACAACAATTCCATAATTCCAGACAAGGAAGGTTCATATACGATATTAGAGAAATTTATATGACCTTCGGGGCTCCTACCGTTGCTTTTCTCCTGAAATTTGAGGTCGAGGTAAAGTTTAAAGAAATGGTGTTCCTACCGTGGCCTCCCCCGTTCTTTCTGTATTCGTTTCGTCATCCCTGCCTTCGTTTCTAGCCCGGGCATCAGCTTCCGCCTCAATCTCTTCGATACCTCGGTGGAACATATCCCTATTAAGCCTTGACGGCGGAAACTGATGCCGGTCTCTCCATAAGGTCAAATTTTTGCTTTTGACAGAACGCCTGTTGAATTAAAGTTTTCAATTTTGCGATAAAGTCCAAATAGCTAAAGATAAGAAAGATAGCTTACCTTTCATATGACCCAAAGAACACGATAGCGTAACGCGTGTTTACCTTCGCTACGACCTTGGACAAAAAACGAAATAATGTAAACGCAAGAAAATTCACAAATATTTTGTAGCAGCACATCTCTTTCTTTCACCTACTTTAGCCGGCCACTTTTTGAACCCTTTAATTTTGGCCCACACCAAATCTCCTGTCTTATATTGAAAAGATTTTTTATTTGCTTTCGGCATCTAGTGAAAAAATAAAAATTAGTTATGAAGTAAATTGCAGTATGGTGCTGAATGTAGCAAGTGAGGTTAGCAAGCTTCCTTTACCGCGGAAGACCTGGTATTATTCTGGCTGTGGCTAGCCAAGCTATAATTCTGCTTCATGTCTTAAGTTAAGTTATTTCCTATCACTGTATGTCAACAACAATTCCATAATTCCAGGCAAAGAAGGTCTATATACGATGGTAGAGAAATTTAAACGACCTTCGGGGCTCCTACCCTTGCCTTTCCCTTGAAATTTGATGTCGAGGGACCCTCGTCAAATTCAGGATCTTCCTCTTCAGATGTGGAACGCTTAAAATTGATAGATAAAGATGGGTACAGATGGTAAAAAATTCTTCCAAGTGAATGAATTAAGAATACTACAAACGTTTTCCATCAAATACTTGTTCGTTGTTTTGTATTGGGACTACTGAAAATTGTTGGATGAAGTAGTAAAGATTATTAATTGAACGTTTTGCTCTCTGAAGGTGTTTACACTGAGAAATTGTGTGGGTGACTCCATAATATTTTGTTTACGTAGGTTTATTAGTTGATATTTCTCGCTAATTATCTATCGTCCAATTTAAAAACGTTATGTCAAAACCAGATCCTGGCAGGTTTAAAATTATAGAGAGTATGTTTGCATGCAACTGAATAAGAAACTTTAAAGAAATGGTGTTCCTACCGTGGCCTCCCCCGTTCTTTCTGTATTCGTTTCGTCATCCCTGCCTTCTTTTCTAGCCCGGGCATCAGCTTTCGCCTCAATCTCTTCGATACCTCGGTCGAACATATCCCTATCAGGCCTTGACGGCGGAAACTGATGCCGGTCTCTCCATAAAGTCAAATTCTTACTTTCCTCAGAACGCCTGTTGAATTATAGTTTTCTATTTTGCAATAAAGTCTAAATGGCCAAAGATAAGAAAGATAGCTCACCTTTAATACGACCCAAAGAACACGATGTCGTAACTAGTGTTTACCTTAGCTACGACCTTAGCCAAAATACGAAATAATGTAAACGCAAGCAAATTCACAAATATTTTGTAGCAGCACATCTCTTTCTTTCACCTCCTTTAGCCGGCCACTTTCTGAACCCTTTAATTTTTGCCCACAGCAAATCTCCCGTCTTATATTGAAAAGATTTTTTATTTTCTTTCGGCATCTAGTGGAAAAATAAAAATTAGTTATGAATTAATTTGCAGTATGGTGCTGAATGTAGCAAGTGAGGTTAGCAAGCTTCCTTTACCGCGGAAGACCTGGTATTATTCTGGCTGTGGCTAGCCAAGCTATAATTCTACTTCATGTCTTAAGTTAAGTTATTTCCTATCACTGTATGTCAACAACAATTCCATAATTCCAGACAAAGAAGGTCTATATACGATGGTAGAGAAATTTAAACGACCTTCGGGGCTCCTACCCTTGCCTTTCCCTTGAAATTTGATGTCGAGGGACCCTCGTCAAATTCAGGATCTTCCTCTTCAGATGTGGAATGCTTAAAATTGATAGATAAAAATGGGTACAGATGGTAAAAAAGTCTTCCAAGTGAATGAATTAAGAATACTACAGACGTTTTCCATCAAATACTTGTTCGTTGTTTTGTATTGGGACTACTGAAAATTGTTGGATGAAGTTGTAAAGATTATTAATTGAACGTTTTGCTCTCTGAAGGTGTTTATACTGAGAAATTGTGTGGAGACTCCATAATATTCAGTTTACGTAGGTTTCTGAGTTGATATTTTCGCTAATTATCTATCGTCCAATTTCAAAACGTTATGTCAAAACCAGATCCTGGCAGGTTTAAAATTATAGAGAGTATGTTTGCATGCAACTGAACAAGAAACTTTAAAGAAATGGTGTTCCTACCGTGGCCTCCCCCGTTCTTTCTGTATTCGTTTCGTCATCCCTGCCTTCGTTTCTAGTCCGGGCATCAGCTTTCGCCTCAATCTCTTCGATACCTCGTTCGAACATATCCCTATTAAGCCTTGACGGCGGAAACTAATGCAGGTCTCTTCGTAAGGTCAAATTCTTACTTTTTTCAGAACGCCTGTTGAATTATAGTTTTCAATTTTGCAATAAAGTCTAAATGGCCAAAGATAAGAAAGATAGCTTACCTTTAATACGACCCAAAGAACACGATGTCGTAACGCGTGTTTACCTTAGCTACGACCTTAGCAAAAAAACGAAATAATGTAAACGCAAGCAAATTCACAAATATTTTGTAGCAGCACATCTCTTACTTTCACCTACTTTAGCCAGCCACTTTCTGAACCCTTTAATTTTTGCCCAAAGCAAATCTCCCGTCTTATATTGAAAAGATTTTTTATTTTCTTTCGGCATCTAGTGGAAAAATAAAAGTTAGTTATGAAATAATTTGCAGTATGGTGCTGAATGTAGCAAGTGAGGTTAGCAAGCTTCCTTTACCGCGGAAGACCTGGTATTATTCTGGCTGTGGCTAGCCAAGCTATAATTCTGCTTCATGTCTTAAGTTAAGTTATTTCCTATCAATGTATGTCAACAACAATTCCATAATTCCAAACAAAGAAGGTCTATATACGATGGTAGAGAAATTTAAACGACCTTCGGGGCTCCTACCCTTCCCTTTCCCATGAAATTTGATGTCGAGGGACCCTCGTCAAATTCAGGATCTTCCTCTTCAGATGTGGAATGCTTGAAATTGATAGATAAAAATGGGTACAGATGGTAAAAAAGTCTTCCAAGTGAATGAATTTAGAATACTACTGACGTTTTCCATCAAATACTTGTTCGTTGTTTTGTATTGGGACTACTGAAAATTGTTGGATGAAGTAGTAAAGATTATTAATTGAACGTTTTGCTCTCTGAAGGTGTTTATACTGAGAAATTGTGTGGAGACTCCATAATATTCAGTTTACGTAGGTTTCTGAGTTGATATTTTCGCTAATTATCTATCGTCCAATTTAAAAACGTTATGTCAAAACCAGATCCTGGCATGCAGGTTTAAAATTATAGAGAGTATGTTTGCATGCAACTGAACAAGAAACTTTAAAGAAATGGTGTTCCTACCGTGGCCTCCCCCGTTCTTTCTGTATTCGTTTCGTCATCCCTGCCCTCCTTTCTAGCCCGGGCATCAGCTTTCGCCTCAATCTCTCCGATACCTCGGTCGAACATATCCCTATTAAGCCTTGACGGCGGAAACTGATGCCGGTCTCTCCATAAGGTCAAATTCTTCTTTTCAGAACGCCTGTTGAATTAAGTTTTCAATTTTGCGATAAAGTCCAAATAGCCAAAGATAAGAAAGATAGCTTACCTTTAATACGACCCAAAGAACACGATGTCGTAACGCGTGTTTACCTTAGCTACGACCTTAGCCAAAAAACGAAATAATGTAAACGCATGCAAGCAAATTCACAAATATTTTGTTGCAGCACATCTCTTTCTTTCACCTACTTTAGCCGGCCACTTTCTGAACCCTTTAATTTTTGCCCACAGCAAATCTCCCGTCTTATATTGAAAAGATTTTTTATTTTCTTTCGGCATCTAGTGGAAAAATAAAAATTAGTTAGGAATTAATTTGCAGTATGGTGCTGAATGTAGCAAGTGAGGTTAGCAAGCTTCCTTTACCGCGGAAGACCTGGTATTATTCTGGCTGTGGCTAGTCAAGCTATAATTCTGCTTCATGTCTTAAGTTAAGTTATTTCCTATCACTGTATGTCAACAACAATTCCATAATTCCAGACAAAGAAGGTCTATATACGATGGCAGAGATATTTAAACGACCTTCGGGGCTCCTACCCTTGCCTTTCCCTTGAAATTTGATGTCGAGGGACCCTCGTCAAATTCAGGATCTTCCTCTTCAGATGTGGAATGCTTAAAATTGATAGATAAAAATGGGTACAGATGGTAAAAAATTCTTCCAAGTGAATGAATTAAGAATACTACAAACGTTTTCCATCAAATACTTGTTCGTTGTTTTGTATTGGGACTACTGAAAATTGTTGGATGAAGTATAGTAAAGATTATTAATTGAACGTTTTGCTCTCTGAAGGTGTTTATACTGAGAAATTGTGTGGAGACTCCATAATATTCACTTTACGTAGGTTTCTGAGTTGATATTTTCGCTAATTATCTATCGTCCAATTTAAAAACGTTATGTCAAAACCATGCAGATCCTGGCAGGTTTAAAATTATAGAGAGCATGTTTCCATGCCACTGAACAAGAAACTTTTAGGAAATGGTGTTCCTACCGTGGCCTCCCCCGTTCTTTCTGTATTTGTTTCGTCATCCCTGCCTTCGTTTCTAGCCCGGGCATCAGCTTTCGCCTCAATCTCTTCGATACCTCGGTCGAACATATCCCTATTAAGCCTTGACGGCGGAAACTGATGCCGGTCTCTCCATAAGGTCAAATTCTTACTTTCCTCAGAACGCCTGTTGAATTATAGTTTTCAATTTTGCAATAAAGTCTAAATGGCCAAAGATAAGAAAGATAGCTTACCTTTAATACGACCCAAAGAACACGATGTCGTAACGCGTTTTTACCTTAGCTACGACCTGGGCCAAAAAACGAAATAATGTAAACGCATGCAAGCAAATTCACAAATATTTTGTAGCAGCACATCTCTTTCTTTCACCTACTTTAGCCGGCCAGTTTCTGAACCCTTTAATTTTTGCCCACAGCAAATCTCCCGTCTTATATTGAAAAGATTTTTTATTTTCTTTCGGCATCTAGTGGAAAAATAAAATATAGTTATGAAGTAATTTGCAGTATGGTGCTGAATGTAGCAAGTGAGGTTAGCAAGCTTCCTTTACCGCGGAAGACCTGGTATTATTCTGGCTGTGGCTAGCCAAGCTATAATTCTGCTTCATGTCTTAAGTTATTTCCTATCACTGTATGTCAACAACAATTCCATAATTCCAGACAAAGAAGGTCTATATACGATGGGAGAGAAATTTAAACGACCTTCGGGGCTCCTACCCTTGCCTTTCCCTTGAAATTTGATGTCGAGGGACCCTCGTCAAATACAGGATCTTCCTCTTCAGATGTGGAATGCTTAAAATTGATAGATAAAAATGGGTACAGATGGTAAAAAAGTCTTCCAAGTGAAAGAAATAAGAATACTACAGACGTTTGCCATCAAATACTTGTTCTTGTTTTGTATTGGGACTACTGAAAATTGTTGGATGAAGTAGTGATTATTAATTGAACGTTTTGCTCTCTGAAGGTGTTTATATGAGAAATTGTTGGAGTCTCCATAATTTCAGTTTACGTAGGTTTCTGAGTTGATATTTTCGCTAATTATCTATCGTCCAATTTAAAAACGTTATGTCAAAACCCGTTCCTGGCAGGTTTAAAATTATAGAGAGTATGTTTCCATGCAACTGAACAAGAAACTTTAAAGAAATGGTGTTCTCACCGTGGCCTCCCCGTTCTTTCTGTATTCGTTTCGTCATCCCTGCCTTCGTTTCTAGTCCGGGCATCAGCTTTCGCCTCAATCTCTTCGATACCTCGTTCGAACATATCCCTATTAAGCCTTGACGGCGGAAACTGATGCGGTCTCTCTAAGGTCAAATTCTTACTTTTTTCAGAACGCCTGTTTAATTATAGTTTTCAATTTTGCAATAAAGTCTAAATGGCCAAAGATAAGAAAGATAGCTTACCTTTAATACGACCCAAAGAACACGATGTCGTAACGCGTGTTTACCTTAGCTACGACCTTAGCCAAAAAACGAAATAATGTAAACGCATGCAAGCAAATTCACAAATATTTTGTTGCAGCATATCTCTTTCTTTCACCTACTTTAGCCGGCCAGTTTCTGAACCCTTTAATTTTTGCCCACAGCAAATCTCCCGTCTTATATTGAAAAGATTTTTTATTTTCTTTCGGCATCTAGTGGAAAAATAAAATATAGTTATGAAGTAATTTGCAGTATGGTGCTGAATGTAGCAAGTGAGGTTAGCAAGCTTCCTTTACCGCGGAAGACCTGGTATTATTCTGGCTGTGGCTAGCCAAGCTATAATTCTGCTTCATGTCTTAAGTTATTTCCTATCACTGTATGTCAACAACAATTCCATAATTCCAGAGAAAGAAGGTCTATATACGATGGTAGAGAAATTTAAACGACCTTCGGGGCTCCTACCCTTGCCTTTCCCTTGAAATTTGATGTCGAGGGACCCTCGTCAAATACAGGATCTTCCTCTTCAGATGTGGAATGCTTAAAATTGATAGATAAAAATGGGTACAGATGGTAAAAAAGTCTTCCAAGTGAAAGAATTAAGAATACTACAGACGTTTGCCTTCAAATACTTGTTCGTTGTTTTGTATTGGGACTACTGAAAATTTTTGGAAGAAGTAGTAAGGATTATTAATTGAACGTTTTGCTCTCTGAAGGTGTTTACTATGAGAAATTGTGTGGAGTCTCCATAATTTTCAGTTTACGTAGGTTTCTGAGTTGATATTTTCGCTAATTATCTATCGTCCAATTTAAAAACGTTATGTCAAAACCCGTTCCTGGCAGGTTTAAAATTATAGAGAGTATGTTTGCATGCAACTGAACAAGAAACTTTAAAGAAATGGTGTTCCTACCGTGGCCTCCCCCGTTCTTTCTGTATTCGTTTCGTCATCCCTGCCTTCGTTTCTAGCCCGGGCATCAGCTTTCGCCTCAATCTCTTCGATAACTCGGTCGAACATATCCCTATTAAGCCTTGACGGCGGAAACTGATGCCGGTCTCTCCATAAGATCAAATTTTTGCTTTCGACAGAACGCCTGTTGAATTAAAGTTTTCAATTTTGCGATAAAATCCAAATAGCCAAAGATAAGAAAGATAGCTTACCTTTAATACGACCCAAAGAACACGATGTCGTAACGCGTGTTTACCTTAGCTACGACCTTAGCCAAAAAACGAAATAATGTAAACGCAAGCAAATTCACAAATATTTTGTTGCAGCACATCTCTTTCTTTCACCTACTTTTGCCGGCCACTTTCTAAACCCTTTAGTTTTGGCCCACACCAAATCTCCCGTCTTATATTGAAAAGATTTTTTATTTGCTTTCGGCATCTAGTGGAAAAATAAAATTAGTTATGAAGTAATTTGCAGTATGGTGCTGAATGTAGCTAGTTGAGGTTTGCAAGCTTCCTTTACTGCGGAAGACATGGTATTATTCTGGGTGTGGCTAGCCAAGCTATAATTCTGCTTCATGTCTTAAGTTAAGTTATTTCCTATCACTGTATGTCAACAACAATTCCATAATTCCAGACAAAGAAGGTCTATATACGATGGTAGAGAAATTTATACGACCTTTGCTTTGTTGTTGACCAGCTTCAACTGTATCCAAAAACATAGACAAGCCCTGCAAACTGTTTGAGAATGAGAAAGTGTCGATACGCTGGTACTCAACAGTATTAGGTGCTAAACCTTTAATTCCATTCAATATCTTAAAATTCAAAATGTATTATTTATTTGGTTAATATTTTTTTTCGTCCACGATATCTGGAATTCTTTTCAAATCTATAAAATTAAAACAGCTATACGAATACTTATACACTGTACCCATAGGCTTTTATATCAGTTCATAAACAATTGAGTGAGTGACGTCATATCGCAACGTCTAAATCAGTCCGTAGTTTATCATTAATAGCAGTTTTAAAGATTACCATCTTTGTGTATGCGCCATCATCGGTCCTGCAATATTTATTTGTGGCATTCAAAATCGAAAAGGAAAGCAATGCAAGCTTAGGTGTGCATTTTGCGCTAATTTTGTGCGTTGTAGATGGGATTTGCTGTACCAAATTTTGTCTGATATTCTAATCGTTAGATTTCTTAGCTATCTTACCAATTGGGAATAACTCATGCTATTAATCGCTGCACTATTTTTTTTATCAAAGTAATATTAGATTTATGCCTAACAATTAAAGTTTTCATTCTACAGGATTTTCTGAAACTATACTGCAACGATGCATAATGCCACTGTTTTTACGTCAGAAATCATGCAATTGCAAACTAAACCCCTGGATTTGTAGTATTCTAGTGGTCAAATCACTCGTATCATAACTTAACGATTATAAATCCATCTAAGCAATAAGTTTTAAATTGAATTTATTGATTTTAATGATTTATTACTTGACATATATTATTAATATTCCGCAATATTTTCCGTGTGTAAAGCCCCGTACAGACGAGCAAGTTTTTTCTAGTCAAGTTCTCCTTGCTGGCTTTTTACTCCAATGCGTTAGATTTTTGCTTTCGATGCATGGATCACCTGTTCAATTAAAGTTTTCAGTTTTTCATTAAACGTCTAAATAGTCAAAGATAAAGGTAGCTTACCTTTCATACCGGTGACCCAAAAAACAAGTTTGTGAAGCGTTTGTTATATCTGTACCCTTGGAGACCACGCGGGGCAAAATACGAAATAAGGTAATCGCAAATAAATTAACTAATGTTTTGCCTGCCGCGCGTCTCTTTCTTTGATTTTGATTTGATTTTGCCGGTCACTCTTTGTAGCCCTTGACTTTCGGCCACCCAAATCCTCTTCACTGTAGCTGGCTGCCTCGTTTTTTACTTTGGACATTCCTAGGAAATAGGTTAGATTGTTGATGAAAGAATTATCAATCCAATGAAACAATTTCTAGACCTGAAAATAGGAAGTGTTTTTTTGTCAATGCGCCCCCGTTGCTCATTCCTACATCCATGTAAGGTCAATGGGCCAGCAGCCGGCTTTATGTGCTTCGTTCAAGAAATTTTCGTGGTATTTGCTGATATAAGTTCTTCGTTTGAGGAAACGTTGGTGGTGTTTCTTCTTCATCAGCAGTGTTTGGGACGTTAAAATCTTGTCGCTTGTTTGCGAAGTTCAATGTGTATTTCTGAGGCCGAAACTGTTGTCGAATCTCCCAAATGCGAATATTTTCTTTTCGACACTACCAACATCGTTAAACTAAAAGTTTTCATTTATATTCTCTTTATACTTAGGCCTATTAATTTTCAAGTTCGCGTGAGTCTTTGACTAGAATTTGCCAAGTTTCAAATTTTATGTCATAAACTAATCCAGGCAGCTTTAAAGATATCTTAGAATATTTTGAATATATATTTTGTCCTACGTAGAGCCCATGGATTATTTTGAAAAATTAAAAACATGCATATAAAACATATAACGGACTTTAATAACTGTTCAAAATAAAATTACTTCCCTGTGTCTTCACGAACGTCTGCACTGTTGGTATCAGCGTAAGCGCTATTGCAATGAATGTGATAAGTAATTAAATCCTACGTGACATGTGCTCTTTTAAGATGCTTGACTTAATTGTGGATTTTTTTTATCTGTGCGTTCACAATTCGAAACACGCTAGTTTGAAATTTTTTCAAAGATAAAATTTTGCATCAAATGATAAAAGGATAAGAAAATTTTCGGCATTCCATGCATGTATTCTGCCAGTCAGTACGTTTCCATTTTCTTTAATTTTTGTAATTGGAGTTGTTTTAAACAACAAACGAATATAATCTGTTGTAAAACGCTAAGCCATCTAATTTAATTTGAAATTTTGTGTGAAGCATTTTCGAGATATTAACTGTCTCAGTTGTACACACCCCCTCGATTGATATGGGGCTCGTACGCCTATACTCAGGTTTCTAAAGGTTATTCCTTGAATTAGTCGTTCAGAAGTTTTTGAAATTGTAAAATTATTGTAAAAAGAGCAAAGTTACAGTGACTGAAATATTGTTAAATTCTTCCGAATTGTCACTTCTAAGGATATTAATTTAATTATGTTTCTTCTTTGTTGAGATAATATATAATTAATAAATAATAGAAAAATAAGGTCGTGCAATTAGTAACGCCATAATCATACGTAAACAAATCAATTTCTCATAACATTAACAACTTTTGCAACACGCAAGCGTGTGGAAAACGTTATTAAATTTTACAGATCAAGTTTCTATTAAAAATGTTGATTGCGTGTTTGTAAATTTAGATTTTGTAAGAATTGTGCTATATCTTTATTGATTTGCAATATTTTCACTTAAACATGAATTCGATCAGTTGCAGTAGCCATATCGTTTTCCACAGCTTTGCTTTTATCGTATATTAATTTTATTTCATTAATTTGATGGTGTATTGCATATTATAAAAATAACTATTGTTTTCCGCATTTACTTTATATGTTACAGTAATTTAATGAGCTCATTATGTATAATTATTAAAGATCTTGTGTTTTTCATTATTTCGTTTCTTAATTTTTTTGATTATATTAAGCATTTTTCAATTGCTTTCAGTCAGTATTTACAACTACTTTCTTAAAGTAGATGTCAAGTCCGTTCTTGCCTATTCATAATGCGAGTGCCGTCAGTATATACGTATAAAATAATTGTTTGTTGTAGTGTATTTGTATTCAAAAATTGTAATTATATCTTTTGACTTTATCCTATATGACGAAGCTTGTAAATGAAATAAATAAATAAAATCAATAAACAGCCATTGGCCTGATTCATTTTTGACTGCATTACTATAAAATGAGGAAGAAAGTCCTTTTTCGAACTGCTTCGAATATTCCCGGCATATAGTTAGGAATATTCCAGGAAGTAAAACAGGATTATATAGGTCCACAACAGCGAAGATTTTGACGTGAAAAATACTAGAATTTTCAACTCGCATTTTCCCCTAGAAATTCCTGCCAAGAATTAGCGAATTAATTTTGCTGACTGCAAAATTAATAAAATTAATTAACTAACTTTTAACGACTGCATACACACTCAGCCGTTCAGGCATTAAATTGTATACGGCGAACGTGAAACACATACGGCAAAGCTGAATTTGCTGCTTTTCTAAATACATCAGAAATAGCCTATTGCTTTCTTACATTACTGCTGAGTATCACAAGTTTTATGCAGAACGTTTGTAATTTAGCGAAATTGCCGCACACTTAAAAATAGTGGAGTTAAAACACAAACTTTGTTAGCGGGTCTCTATTGATGGCCTCCACGTTTACTTGTCATATCCGAGCGTTGTAGGAACTTCCTACTTTAACACACGAGTCGTAATTATTATAAAAAGCACGTTTTCCAGCACTCCATGATTAAATCCCCCTCCCTTCTCCTCCAAAACCAAAGGAACAACCAAAGAAGCACTTGCGCGTCCATTTCTGTAGAATCCCCCACATCCACCACCTTTGACAAAAAAATATCATTTCAATCTTTATTACAACTTCAAACCCGACAAATTGAATTGACATTGCGTGCCAATTGTACATGACATTAAATTTGAATACAACATTTTGGTACATGACGGAAGGTATGCTGATGTTACATTCGTCATGAGTCAAGGATTCAGCTGCTGTGCAGGAGATCATTAGCTCCACGACAAACTACACTGGTAGTAAAAAAGAACTGCTCGAAAAAAATTCTAATGGTGTAAATGAACGTAACTGCAGTTACTCCAACATCACATACGAGTAAATATATTAGAACACATCTATATGAATTATTAATATTTTCTGGGCCTTGTTTTGGGCGTAATGACAGCTTTTAAATTTTGCGCAGGATTCTTTATTTAAGGTGTATTAATATTAGTGAAAGGAAATTCATCCCAGGCCGTCTTTACAGCAACTCACAAATCATCGACGCTTTGTGGATTTATTCTTCTCCTGTACTATCCCCTTGACATGGTACCAAAGATTTTGAACAGGGTTAATGCTTGGTGGCGGTATGTGCGTGCAAACCCATTACTGCCACTCCTTTAATTTTCCTGAAACCATTGGTTTTCTACTTTCGAGGTGTGACATGTTGTGTTGTTATCTTAAAATATCTCTGGCCAGCAGGCATTTTAAAACCGGCCCCAGAATGTTTATGGTTTAAAGCTAAGAGCCACTCGAAGCACAAAGATACAAAAGCTGAAGGTCAAAGGTACAAGTTAACCGGCTATTAAGGCTAGTTTTATTACATACAGCGCTAGCGCTGAAAGCTATATTGATGAAGCCACGATGCTATGAAATGGCAGTGTTGCCAAAGGAGGATTACATATCGGTTTTAATCCGTCCAAATATTCATTCCATAAGCGGTGAAAAAAAACAAATTTGCTGATAACAACAAAACTGGTGATTTGCAGTGAAAGAATACGTGCTCGATGATTTTGCAAGTAATTCAGAGATCAAAAATCGGATTCAAGAAGGCAGTCAAAGTCATCCATGCAGGAAAAACGCCAGAAGTGAATCTTACAATCGGCTGGGTGTTTTAACTCGATTTTCAGCCATGTGGAGGTATGTATACTCTATTTCATGTAGTGGCTTGTGTCATGCTCGATCAATAATAACACCATGCAGGTTCATTTAACCGAGTTAAAAAGTTATTTCTCAATAGTTATCCCTGTACAGATCTCAGTCCTTTTTTCTTTTCCTTCTAGGATACAGCAAGTGCTCACACGTACCCTATCATGTACATTTATAGTGTATTTTATATTTTTATTTTATCTTAGAGCCTATGGAGCGAATTTTTCGACTAGGCGAGGTGAAAACTGCATAATAATTATAATGAAAGACCTTTAAGCTTTTGATTTGATGCGCTTTTCACATGGCCTAGCCTGCATAATTCGCTCCACTAAATAAATAGTAAAGAGGATTTAATTTTATTTGCGCAAATGAAACTAGTCCGTTCAATTATATCATATCACACTTCTATTTTATACCGAATTTTGTTTCAATTCTAGAAATTATCAAGCTGGTGGAGTCTCGTGTTAGGTCTAAAACCCCACAGTTTAATCAAACATATTATACAGAAGAGCAGATGTAACTTGGAATTACTTTTCAAATTTGATGCAATAGCGCTGGACAATTTAAACCAGAAAGCGGTAGGTAGAATTTGAGAGTGTTTATTTAGAGTTACAAGGGACAGCAATTTTTCAGAAACGTAACGAACAAGTTAATTTGGCGTAGGAAAAACACATTCTGCATCGAGTAATGTTATTGGACTGAAATTGTAGGCAAGGCCTAATAATAAGATAAATTATATTTTTATTTTATACGAGGCATCTATATATCGTGGCAGAAAATACATCAGTTTTGTTGGAAGAGATGCCACCCAAGAAATTTTCCAGACGTTTTATCGAAAAGCACCATTTTACGTTGTTGGATTACCGAAACTAATAACCGTGCCTTACAATTTGGAGAAATACCTCTAGCAACATGAAATGCAATAATTCGGGGCTGAACCTGAAGCTAACTACAGGTGAAGAAATTAAAGAAGACCTAAATGAGAGGTCTCCAAAAACGTGTTCTTAAATATAGGACTTAATTATTGGTCGATCGACCTCGGATGTGGGACAAAAATTGTTATGGTAAGTGTGCTAATTCGTTAAAATATTCTGTACATGCAGTTGTTCTCTAATAACTCGGCTTTTGTAACTTTTGTAACATGGCGTGGCTTTGCCGTAACTTTCTATACTAGCATGCACACTTTAGTGTAAATTGACTAATTTATAACTGAACAGTTATATGCATGGATTCAAAGATACAAATAATTAAATTCCCCCAACAATCTCATCCGGTATAGCTATTTGTTAGTCACGATATTTGTTAATCATCTCCTGGCGCGAGTCAGAATTTCCCTTCGTCTGTAAGAGTTGAGATTTAAAATAGTCGATGTGAGGGAGTGCAGACAAATTTGCTTTTTACAATAATTTTCTATACTTGTAGGGATTCCTAGACGAATTCAGCAATAATTTAAACATGCGTAAGAGAAAACGACGCCCTTGGGAACAATATATTATTCTGAAGGCGTATTTTCTTCCGGAAGTAGTGGATCTTTGTGATGCAAATTAGGCACAATGCATCGCGTTGCCGTGGAACACGTTGTTCTTCTCCACTTCGTGTAGTTACGTCGTCAAACGAAGGGAAAGAATTGTTCGATATTTCTCTCAATGTCGATGCTGCCGAATGTATGTTAGAAGTTGAGCCTTATCTAGACAGAGATATTTCAAATTAAACGCCCGTTTAGTTGATAGAGCTGAGAACCGTTCAATTAAAGCACGAAGATGACAATCCGGAGGCAAAATCTCAAGTTAACCGATAATCATGACCAGTCGATGCAGAGCTGGAAGATTGCTTTGACAAAGAAACGATGCTGTTAATTCGAAACGACACTTAAATCCGATTCCACAATCGGCAAAACAAAATCAAACTTGCTGATAAGAGCGAAGCCGGGGCTTGGCAGTAAATTAGTATGAAGTCGATGATCCCTGAAATAATTCAGAGGTCGACTGTCGAAATTCGGACTAAGAAAGCTTAAGCCATACCTCTGCAGAAAAAGGAAAATTGATGCAGTCAAAGTCGACAACCAGACAACATGCCAGAAGTCAACCTTACAATCGGCTGGGTGTTTTAACTACATCTTCAGCTACGCCGAGGTATGTATTCTGGTTTCAATGCATGTGTTATATCATGGTATATTAAAACCGGGTTCAACATGCAAAATAAAATTATCTGTGTATCTCCAGTATATAGGGTAGGCAAGTGCCCTACCATATACATCTATATCGTTATGTATGTTGGTGTATGGAGAAGTAAAATATTTTCCTTCGTGCGAACGTGGTGAGAAAAGGAAATAAGTTCATTCCGCAAAAGAAACCAACCATTTCAATCAAATCTTTTTCATACCGAATTAATTATATCTTGAAATTACCTGCCTCTTTAGACTAGTGTTGTGGCTCACATGCAGGTTTAACACCGCACTGATCCATCTAGCATATTGGATGGGCACATGTGAGTTGAGATCACTTTTAATTAAATTGATTGCATTAAGTTTCAAACAGTAATAGTGCATGCCAAATTTGAGAGTCGTCGGAATTCTGGGACACAGTAATTTTTCGGAACGAACCCCTTAAGGCAGAACACTCTGAAGTAGGTCTTTTCAAGAATTCAGTGTAACTGCAGGCTTATTAATCAGATCAATTCCATTTTTATTTTGTGCCCGGCACTTAATGGCCGAAATATATCAATTTTGTTAGAACAGGAGAAGAAAAAAGCACAATTCAACACCATGGAGCTAACGTTGCATCTACAGCTGAAAACCTGAAGACAATATAAATATGAGGTCTCAAGTCCTGAACAAACATGTCCCCGAATCCAGGACCTAGCGTGACAAATTAGTGCCTCGACCTCGGTTTAAGAATAAATAATGTTGTGGTAAGAGTGCCAATTATTTAAGATTGTTTTCAGTGTCTCAATTAAAAGCTGTGAATTTCTTTAATTTCACACAATAAAACTCTGAACTATTATATCTATAAGATCATTTTACAAAGTCGGGAATAATTTGCCAGCGCAAATCCTATCTACAATACACGAAAATAGAGCCAAAAAACACACCTAAGTTTGAATTTTTTTCGTCTCCGATTTTGAATATTATAAATAAACAAGTTTCAGGGATTGATCTGCAAAAATCATAGTTTAAAACATTGTAGAACCGATTATCGCAGAGCCAATATTTTATACAAACAGGCGCATAAAATTATACATATGATGACTGATGATTGATGATATAAAATACTATTAATGATCAAATCTAGACTTATTAAAACGCGTAAATGACTTTTTCGAACAAAAATTCACATTGTTATAAACTGGTATAAAAACCTTTGGGTACATACCATATACTTATTCGTATAGCTGTTTTATAGTTTTGAAAAAAATGATATTTTGGACCAAAAAAAATTATCAAGCAAATTAATACGTTTTAAATTTTAAGATATTGAATGGAAAAGGTTCTGCAACCAGTGCTGTTGAGTTCCAGCGTATCGATACTTTCCCATTCTCAAACATTTTGCAGGGTTTGTCTATGTTTTTAGATGTAGTTGTAGATGGTCAACAACTAAGCGAAGGTCGTATAAATTTCTTTGCCATCGTATATAGGCCTTCTTTGTTTGGAATTATAAATTGTTGTTGATATACAGTGAAAGGTAATAACTTAACAGTATGTCAAGACATAAATTAGAATTATAGCTCAGCTAGCCACAGCCAGAATAATACCTGGTCTTCCGCGGTAAAGGAAGCTTGCCAACCTGACTTGTTACATTCAGCACCATACTGCAAATTGCTTCATAACTATAATTTTTATTTTCCACTAGATGTTGAAAACAAATATAAATATAGATATTGTGACGGGAGATATGGTGTGGGCCAAGATTAAAGGGTTTGGAGAGAGGCCGGCAAAAGTAGGTGAAACAGAGAGATGTGCTGCTACAAAATATTTGTGAATTTGCTTGCGTTTACATTATTTCGTTTTTTGTCCCAAGTCATAGCTAAGGTAAACACGCGTTACGCCATCGTGTTCTTTGGGTTATATGAAAGGTAAGCTATCCTTCTTATCTTTGGCTATTTAGACCTTATTGCAAAATTGAAAACTTTAATTCAACAGGCATTCTGTCGAAAGCAAGAATTTCACTTTATGGAGAGACCGGCTCAGTTTCCGCCGTCAAGGCTTAATAGGGATATGTTCGACCGAGGAATAGAAGAGATTGAGGCGGAAGCTGATGCCCGACCCAGAGAAGAAGGCATGATGAGAAGGGATGACAGAACGAATGCAGGAAGAACTTGATTCGTTGGATTGATAATTGTTTCATAAACAATCTAACTTATTTCCCAGAGGCATCATGAGTTTCCGCCGTCAGGGTTAGCCCAAGAGGAAATTGAGGCGGAAGCTGATGCCCGGGCCAAAGGAAAGAAGGCGGGGAGGTAGAAAGGACGAATTCAGGAAGAATGGGAGACGCCGCGGTAAGCAACCCCATTTCATTAAAGTTTCTTGTTCAGTTGCAAACATACTCTATATATATTTTAAAACCTACTAGGAACGGTTTTTAAAATCACGTTTTCAAAATTGGGCGATAGGTAATTAGCGAAAATTTCAAGTCACAAACTTACGTAAGAGGGCTTAGAGGGCCATCGAGTATGTTTTTGAATGTAGTTGTAGCTTGTCAACAACTAAGCAAGGGTCGCATAAATTTCTTTATGAAATTGTTGTTGATTTACAGTTATAGGTAATAACTTAACAGTATGTTATTATAGCTTAGCTAGCCATGACAAGAATGGTCTTTCGCGGTAGAGGAAGATTATTAGTAACCTCAAAAAATTGCTACACATTCAGCACCATACTGCAAATTGCTTGATAATTTCTTTTTTTCGACTAGATGCCGAAAACAAGTAAATAATTGCAGAGATACAAGATGGGTGATTCAGCCAGAATAATACAAGGTCTTCCGCGGTAAAGGAAGCTTTCTAAGCTCACTTGCTACATTCAGCACCATACTGCAAATTACTTCATAACTAATTTTTATTTTTCCACTAGATGCCGAAAGCAAATAAAAAATCTTTTCAATATATAAGGCCGGATATTTGGTGTGGGCCAAAATTAAAGGGTTCAGAAAGTGGCCTACAAAAGTAGGTGAAAGAAAGAGATGTGCTGCTACAAAATATTTGTGAATTTGCTTGCGTTTACTTTATTTCGTATTTTTTCCGAGGTGGTGGCTAAATACCTAAGCATTACACCATCCTGTTCATTGGATTGTATGAAAGGTAAGCTGTCTTTCTTATCTGTAGCTATATAGACTTTTTTCAATACTGAAAAATTTAATTCAACAGGCGATCTGTCGAAAGAAAGAATTTAACTTTATGGCGAGACCAGCATCAGATTTCGAGGTCAAGCCTAAAATTAATAGGGAGATGTATGAGCAAGCATAGGGGAATTTGAGGCGGAAGCTGATGCCCAGTTAGAATAGAAGAAGGCGGGAGGAAAGAACGAATACAGGAGGAACGGGGGAGGCCACGGTAGGAACGCCATTTCTTTAAAATTTTCTTGTTCAGTTGCATGCAAACATACTCTATACATATTTTAAAGCCTGCCGGGATCGTTTTTTGACATCACGTTTTCAAAATTGCACGAGAGGTAATTGGCGAAAATGTCAACTCACAAACTTATACGTGAACGAAATATTAAAGAGTTTCCATAGAATTTCGCAGTATAAACACCTTCTGAGAGGAAAACATTTAATTAAAAATTTTTATTACTTCATCCAACAATTTCAAGTAGTGCCAAGTATAAAATAAATTAAATGATAAAAGTATTTCATAGAAAACGTCTGCAGTATTCTTAATTCTTTCACCTGCGAGACTTTTTTATCACCTGCACCAATTTTTTTCTATCAATTTTAAGAATTCCCAACATGAGGAAGAGGAAGAAAGAGAGGCCACGGTAGGAGCCCCATTTTATTAAAGTTTCTTGTTCAATCTTTAATATACTCTGAATTTTTTAAAACCGGTCGCGAGATTGGTTTTGGACATCACCTTTTCAAAATTAGGAGATAGATAATTATTAAGGAGTCTACGTACAATTTCGCAGTATTGACACCTTTAGAGAGCAAAACGTTCAATTAATAATTTCTATTATTTCATCCAACAATTTTCAGTAGTTCCAAGTATAAAACAAAAAAGTATTTGATAGAAAACGTCTGCAGTATTCTTAATTCTTTCACTTGAAAGACGTTTTTACCATCTTTACCAATTCTTATCTATCAATTTTAGGCATTCCTAACACGAGGAAGAGACTCAATTTGACGAGGGTCCCTCGACCTCAAATTTCAGGGGAAAGGCCACGGTAAGAGCCCCATTTTATTAAAGTTTCTTGTTCAGTCGTTTATACACTCTGAATATTTTAAAACCTGCTGCGAGATTGGGATTTGACATCACCTTTTCAAAATTGAGAGATATCAAGAAGATTCCATACGATTTTGCACTATAAACACAGAGCACTATAAACACAGAGAGCAAAACGTTCAATTAAGAATTTTTGTTACTTCATCCAACAATTTTTTAGTAGTTCCAAGTATAAAACCAAAAACAAGTATTTGATAGAAAACGTTTTTAATATTCTTGGCGTAGCGGCGTAGCGAGCCCGACAATTTAGTCATATATGCTATGCTAATATTTTGGTGCTCATTGGCTGTTAAAACAATGAATTTCTAAGGAAATTTATAATGGTTATAACATAAAATTCGCATAGCATGACTAAATCGTCAGGCTGGCTAGGCCACTGTATTATTTCACCTGCGAGACGTTTTATCACATGTACCAATTATATATGAAATTTAAGCATTCCCAACAAGAGGAAGAGGAAGAAAGTTAATTCAAAGTTTTTAGGATATAGATGGTTTGGAGGCTAGATGGAAATACAATACAGCTCATTATCTATGTTATTGTCCAGGTTTATGCAAAAAATGGATAATACTGAAAAACTCGGCGACCCTACCAGTTTTGACTGATGGCGTAAGCAAACAACACGCGAGAATGACGATTCTCGTACTGAAATTCGCAGGAATTAAAATGCGCGTACAGACCAGGGGCCGGTTGTATCAAGTCCGTTTAGCTTAAACGGTTGATAAGTTCTTAATAGAAAGCAAGTTTGCCGTTTTATCCAACAAGCGAACAAAATGTTTTTTACTTTAATACAAAGCTACTGTTTACAACTACATATTCAGTGCATAATAATCATGTTGACTCATTCAAAAGAGTTGTAAGAGTGCTAATCTAATTTTGACCCATCCACCGTTTAAGCTAATTGGGCTTGATACAACCAGCCCCAGGCGCATTTCTTTTTACTGCTTCATCGGCATCCGCGTCGAAGACGGACTAGTACTTTTGGATTCACCTTGGCAACAACTTGGAGAATTTCATCGTCTCGTACAGGAGCTTCGACTGGATGAACAGCGGTTTTCCCAGTACTTCAGAATGACACCCGAAAACATTTGAAAACATGTTATCGTTGGTACTCATGTTCGCAAACAAACCACAAATTACCGAAACCCTATAATTCCACAACAGAGATTGGCTATCTGCTTAAGGTAAAGACAACAGTAGGTAATTTTTGTGGTGTGATAGCTAAGTGGGTAAAAGTAGGTCATTTTTGTGGTGTGATACCACGAATGGCAAATATAACAACAACTAGTAATATAGTATGTCCCACTCTGACTCTGGCCTCCCTGACAGAGCCTGTATAAATAATACACTGTCAGAAAAAAAACTAAAAAATGTTTCACTGTCTGTATGGTAAATGAAGAAGATGAATAAGGATGAGTGATATTAGCAGGCTTTTGAGTCTTCCAGGCTAGGACTGTTTGTATGCTTGTTCATATAAGTTAAACTGTATATGAAAATAACAGCTTTCACTCCGAGCAAAGGTGTCGTTTTAAATACTTGTTTAAAAAAAATGGCCTAGCTGATGTGGAATTAAAAAAAATGGAATTGTTTTAGATTGATTAACATTTTTCCAGATCTTTCGCAACAGATGATTCATATAAAACTACTGGATTTGGTTATCGTATTGGTGAATTCACTGTTGGCAGTTTTGTAGCAGAAGCATTTCAAGCAATTTGGACATGCCTGGTAAATCAGTGCATGAAAGTCCCCAATCAGAGTGAATGACAAGTTTTGGCTCCAAAATGTGTGGGGGCGTCAGATGGCAAGCACATTACATTTCAAGCTCCACCCAATTTAGGTTTTCTATACTTTAACTACAAAGGAACTTTTTCTATTGTTCTAATAACTTTAGTTGATGCTGACTGTTGTTACTTCCAAGTCAACGGAAATCCTGAAGTAAAGTGCGGTGTTAATTATAACAAACAATCAGATAGGAATTATGAAATTAATTATGTATCTTCTGCGTCCAGAAAATATATAATTAATGAATAATAGGAAAATAAGGTCGTGCAATTAACGCCATAATCATACGTAAACAAATCAATTTCCCATAATATTAACAACTCTTGTAGCGGCGACATATCATCTTTCTGATTTCGAATATTTGTAGTAGCAAGCGTGTGGAAAACGTTTTTTGGAGATAAAGTTTACATTTAAAATATCAGTGTTTGTAAGTTTGGATTGTGTGAAATTGTGCTATCTTTATTCATTTGCTATTTTTTGCTATTTCACTAAATATATGAATTCGATATCTTCCTCCACAGCTTTGCTCTTATCGTATTAATTTGATTTGGTTAATTTGACGTTGTATTGGATTTTTTAAAGATAACTTTAGTTTTCCACATTATTTCGTTTAATTTGTTCGTTTATATTTATTAAGCATTTTTCAATTGCTTTGGGCAAGTATTTGCAACTTCTTAAAGTAGAAGTCAAATCTGTTCTTGTGCACCAGTTCTGCTCATGATGCGAGGGCTTTCTGATGCAAAATTTCACAAATTTTCGTATGTCTCCGAACAAACTCTCATTTATATATTTAATTCAAATTGATGGGGAGCCTATAGATATTGTTGGATATTCAGACAGTATAGTTTGTTTACTTAAACCCCGCACAGACGAGCAAGTTTTCCTTGACAAGTTTTCCTTTACAAGTTTTATTTGCCCGTGTGTACGCACGAAAATTGACAATTTTTCCTTGACAAGGAGCCTTGTTCAAAAGCTAGTCATGCCAGCTTTTCAACAAGGAAAAATGTTCGTGTGTACGGCCGTCAAGGAAAACTTGACAAGGAAATGCGCAGTAGGCTACTGCGCATCAATATATTCATCAATATATTTACGTACTTCAGTAATGCGGACTCGTAAAACTTGCCAAGAAAAATTTTTTTACGTACACACGAACAAATAAAACTTGTCAAGGAAAACTTGTCAAGGAAAACTTGTTCGTCGTACACACGAGCAAGTGAACGTGTCAAAAAACTTGTCAAGGAAAACTTGCTCGTCTGTGCGGGGCTTTATGTACGGACTTGACTTGCACTTTGAAATAACTTCTTTGTTTCATGAGCTCTTATATATAATTATAGTTATAAATAAGTTATAAATAGTTGTTTTTACATTTATATGTTAATTAATAGAGCTGCAAGTAATTATAGTTTTAACTGTTGTGGAGCTCCAGTCATTCCATTCTACTTGTCTTGTGTTGCATTGTATTGTCCAATATCGCGTCGTTTATCCTATCGTGCCGTACACGTAAAATAATAAATGTGTGTTGTAATGTACTTGTATTCAATTGTAGCTAGGCTATATCTTGTGACTTTATCATATAACGAAGCTTGTGAATAAAATATATCAAAAATCAATAAACAGCCATTGGCCAGATTCACTTTTAAACACATTATCATAAAATAAGAAAAAACGTCCTTCTTCAAACTGCTTCAAATATTTCCGGTATAGTTTCATATCTACAGAAAGAAAAACAAGGTTATAGCTCCCTCATAGAGAAAAATTTTGACCTGAAAATATTACAATTTGCAACTTTCGCATCATGACAACATTCATGAAAAACATGGGTGGACGTAGAATAAAACATCACGCAGAAGAAAGCCCGGAAACGATATAGGAATGGTGATACTATGATAGTAACATTTATTTATCAGGTTACATCAAAATAAATGAAATCAATTATACTGCTGTATGAAGAGGGAGCAAAGTTGTATTTAAAAAAATCATTCCTCTTACTCGGATTTATAATTTATCACTTTACACCTCTGAAATCTGACGTAATGTCGCGTTCGTCACTCTCTCTGGTGTTTGGATATTTTATCATGACGTTTTGGTTGAATTTATCTCTCAATGTGTAGAATATCTGCATTTCGTCCAACAGCGAGAAACATTCCGAGTAGACAAAAAACCCCACCACCCAAAATACAGTCTCTCAGAATTGTTCTTCGGCTTGAAAATGATTGCATTTATTTATGGTGAAAGAAAGGAAAAAAATCATTTTATTTATAAAACAAAGTAAAGTTACACATGTACCTAATTTTTTAGGCTAAATTATTATTCCCATCATTTTTGTTTATAAAATACATCAGATTATTATTAAGTCTTGTTCTCAGCAACCAAAGCGCAATAAAGATCACTAAACATAGCAAATTAAAAGCCGATACTGTTTTAAACAACACGTTTTATTTCGACATAACCATCTCCGTTTTCATTCACGTCTTCTACGTTTGCTTGCGTCTTTCCAGCGTTGTAAGAACCACCTCCTCCACCACAAGATTGATTATCATTATTTCCTGATGCTCCACCAGAATATCCTCCACCTCCTCCTGCACCTCCTCCGTCTCCATTTGCTCCTCCTCCTCCTCCAAATCCACCGACAGCATTATTAGTGCCAGCACGTCCTCCTGCACTCCCCTGAATAAATCCTCTCCCTCCTTCCCCACCTCGGCCATAGGAACCACCAAAATGAGAACTGCTGCGTCCATTGCTGTAAAATCCACCACCACCACCACCTTTAAGAACAAATATTATATTTTTAAATCTTTTAAGTTACAAAAATAATTAATCTCAAATTGTTAGTTACAATTGCTTAGTCGCAGTTGGTATAGGGCGTAAGAAATTCCCAAGTTTTAGCCATGGGTAAAGCTGTGCAATAATTAAATTAAAAAGGAAAATTTGCGATTCGAAATGATTCTGTTTGTCTAAACCTACACAAGATGTATCAAAACGTGGTAGACGTCTTCCAGGCGAAAGCGCACACTCATCGTTAGTGAAAAAAATGGTGTTTGTATTGGAAGAAGAGTGTTTTTAAAAGACGATTCAAAAGGTCTGTTTTCGTACACCGAGAAAAGCATTCACTTAATCATCATTTGCTCAAATAAGTTATTATGCTGATAGAATATCCGTGTAGCGATAGGGCACTCTTTAAAGAAGCTGTCAGAATCAACAAATATATTAAACGTGCCTGCAGAGGGTATGCGTCGTTTTGAACAGCTGTTTTCGGTGATCGCTTCAAATACTGCCTTATGTGTATATTTATTTAGTAATGACCTGTCACTAGAATTTACGTGGTTTAAGAAATTGCGCAAATATTGAAAACCTATTCGAGTTCTCGGTCTATGGGGGATTACCTGAGTAATCGTTGTCTGCTTGGGAAGCGCCACTCCCATTCTCCCCCCCAGACCAAATGGCACACGAGCGTTCACATTGATTTCTTCTTCCAGATGTTCTTGCATTTGCATCACAGTTTGCCATTCTGTTCCTGAGATTTTCAACGCCAACCCCGCCCCCAGCAACAATAAGCGGTGTGTTTGACGATGTCGCTAGAAATGATCCGCCACCTCCCCCTGAAGACCAACTCCCAGAATTCACTGCAGCTGTCTGTCCAACCAATATTTTAATGACATCTCCTTTCTGAAATTTAAATTCACCCCTGATATAAGCCCCACGACCTCGAGCAGTTGAGCCGTATTTATCATGTCCTCCAGCTGCATCAACTGCAGTGATTTTGTATGTTCCAGTGTAGGGAACTGTCCAGAACTGTATCCCATTCCTGAGAATCACCATGTTGTCATTATCTTTCCCCACATAGTAGATGCCCAGGGATGAAGGACCAAGACGACCAGTTGCTCTAAGACTTGTAAAGTTGGCGTGGAACGCATTATTCAGTACTAGAATTTCAAAATGGATTGGGGAAGTATTAAAAACGGGCGTCAGTTTCTATGAAACTTGTTTATTTGTGGAGATTAAGCCATTGGCAGCTAGCAGCTGCATTTGCTGGCAAAAACAATTGAAATGAGCTGGCGCTAGTTCTTGAACAGAGATTCAAAAATATATCAAAGGTGCACAAGAGTTCCGTTTTACGGAAAGCTTTAAAAGAATATCAGTATTGCGTTTTTCTACATAATGTTTATGGTCATTGCCTCTCAATTCATTGATATCAAATAATGAAAACTTATCGGACATTAAAACAATAGAGACTCTGTAAAGAGTAAACATTTTGAAAACTTTTCTACGTTTCGACTAAACCACAGAATATCTTCAGGGGATAACCATTGTTTTTCGCAAGTACCGCAAATGGAAGCAATCACCCACCTGCCCATATTAAAAACGGGGCTGTTGGCAGGGTGGTGATTTCCTGCTTTACGGTACTTCCTGAGTGACGAATCCACGTATGCAAGAAAAAACAAAAAGAGTTCTCCTTCTGAGGCCGGTTGCTCGAAAGGCGCTTAGCTGAAACGGTGGATAAGCCAAAGTGTTCTCATACATCTTGTGAATAATTGAGCCTACATTTATGCATTAAATATGAACTTCCATTGAAAATTAAACTATTTACATTGAAATATTTCAGTTCAGTTGTTCAATAAATAGATAATTTTTTTCCATTTTGAACTTAGCCACCGTTTAAGCCAAACGCCTATCGAACAACCGGCCCCTGTAGGTATTCTGTGACTTAACTAGAGACAATCATCAGGAGAAGAATAATAGTCTGGACATTTTTTTCTCTCCAAAAGTTCACCTTTACGTATTAGCGCCTTGACCGAGTTCGTCATAACATCACCTTGCTCTACAGAGTCTATAAAAAGATCTTGTTATATCCAATATTTGGGGTTATAATAATTATGCTGAGCCTATACGGTCTATAGTTCCGTAAAATATTGTCAGATATCATTCCATCAATTCCATTTTCTGGTATGTTCGACCATGTTCGAGAATTCGACCATGGTCAAATATACCGAAAAACGGATTACTCGACAATAGTCGAAAATACCGAAAATTGACTACTTGACCATGGTTGAATATACCGGGGCATGAATACTGGACCATGGTCGAATATACCGAAAAATGGAATACTCGACCATGGTCGAATATACCGAAAATTGATGCTCAACCATGATCGAATATACCGGAAATTGAATACTCGACCATATTCGAAAATACTGAAAATTGATGTTCGATCATTGTCGAATATACCGGAAATAAAATACTCGACTATGGTGTATAGAATATACAGAAAATAAGTATACTCGACAATGGTAGAATTGGTAGAATATACTGGTAAACCATGGTTCAACCATGATCGAGTATTCATTTTCCGGTATGTTCGACTAAAACATTGCACAGCCTCGTAATCAGGCGCGCTTTAATAGTAAAATATATAACGTTGCATTCATTTTTGGTATAGAGGTCAGCTGAAAAAAGGCGAGCACGCGGGGTGCTTGGAGTGGTTTTGCTTAGCGAGGAAGCACTGGCAGAAAATGACCGATTTCTGACAAATCGTGACCGATTTGGTATTTTTTGAAAAACCTAGACATGAGGAATTTCGATGTTTTTTAAATTAGCCTACAATGTTTTTTATATGCGCAAAGCTGGACTGACATTCAATATTAACTCGTCTTTAAGGTTGCGTCAGGTCAACCCTATAATTATTCTCACGTGCATCTCGATTTCAGCGATTTTTGTTTGTCAGCATTGCCATTGCTGGCATTTAAGAAACATTTGGACATTATCCTATCCTATATTTCAATAAATTATCGTCGTAGTGGGCTGGTGGAGTAGCATGATGCAACAGTTTGTCTAAGTGTCTACTGTTAATAGTGCGTCATGTTCGTGCTTCAGTTTAAGAAGGCTTTAATATTTTTATACCGAATATTTGGGAAGTCAAACTAGACTGACCTGGAAGTTGAAGTTTCCTTGAAATTCTATCACATGGCACATAAAGTTTGGAGATCACATGAGATAGCTCCGCGCATGTGCGGGTGCATGCTTTAAAGCATGGTGGGTTCATCAGTATAACGTTGTTAACCAGGCAGCATAATTTCATCATCGTAATTTTATAAAGTATAGAAATTCGAAATCGACGCGAAGCGTTTGTTTATAATCATTATATGTACGGACTTGACTTTTTTCATAAGCTGTTTTAATTTCATTAGTTATTATAAATAGTTGTTTCTTCATTTATATGTCAATAATTGAAGTGCAAGTAGCTAATTTTGTTTTTAACTGTTGTGGAGTCCCATGCAGTCATCCCATTCTAATTCTTTTGTGTTGCATTGTATTGTACCGTATCGTGTCGATTATCCTATCGTGCGTATACGTATATAATTATAATAACTGTATGTTGTAATGTATTTGTATTCAATTGTAGTTATATCTTGTGACTTTATGATAATAATGACGAAGCTTGTAAATAAAATATATCAAAAAATCAATAAACAGCCATTGGTCAGATTCACTTTTAAACGCATTATTATAAAATGAGAAAAAAAGTCCTCCTTCGAACTGCTTCAAATATTTCCGGTATATTACCTGAAAATATGACAATTTGCAACTTTCGCATCATGAAAACATGCATGAAAAACATTGGGTTGACCCTGAATCCTGGGCGTAGAATAAACATCACGCAGTTTAACGCCCGGAAACGATAGGAATGGTAATACTATATGATTGCAACATTTATTGATCAGGTTACATCCAAATAAATGAAATCAATTATACTGCTGTATAAAGAGGGAGCAAAGTTGTATTTTAAAAAATGATTCCTCTTACTCAGATTTATAATTTATCACTTTACACCTGCAAAATCTGACGTAATGTCGTGTTCGTCACTCACCCTGGTGTTTGGATATTTCATCATGACGTTTTGGTTTAAATTTATCTCTCAATATGTGGAATATCTGCATTTCGTCCAACAGTGAGAAACATTCTGCTGAATGTCAACTTTCCAAGTAGAACCCCAAAATACAGTCACTCAGAATTGCTCTTTGACTTGAAAATGATTGCATTCAATTTATGGTGAAAGAAAATCATTTTATTTATAAAACAAAGTAAAGTTACACATGTACCTAATTTTTTAGGCTAATTTATTATTCCAACAATTGTTGCTTATAAAATACATCAGATTCAGTGGCGTAACTAGAAGGATAATTGGGGGGGGTGAATATTCATATATCCAGTTCTGCCCTACGGATTTCTTTTGTAATTGCAATAGCTTACAATAGAAATCCGTCGGGCAGAACTGAATATATGAATATTCCCCCCCAATTATCGTTCTAGTTACGCCCCTGATCAGATTATTATGCCTTGTAACCCACGTGTTTCGTGAGTTCAGACGTGTGTTTTGAAGCTCCACAAGTCTCTCAAATAAACTGATCTTTTATCGTTTATAATTGGTATAAACCTGATCAGCTAAATGTGTTAACTTTAATGGCGTCAACATTAAGCGGAAAATTATGCTTTGCATGGAGTGGCGACTACGAATCTTTAAAGCAGTTCATAAAGGACGACCTAGATCTCGAAGGAATATGGTCGCAGCCTGGTGGGGATAGAAAACTTTTCACTTTTGATGAATCTACCATATTGTGGAAAAAGAATAAGAATCTGTTGTACCTTGATGGTGCGAGAGCGAACGAGATTACACAAAAGTTTTGTAAGCTGATATGCTCTTCCGAAGCTCCCATTTTGGACGCTCGGCAGTCGGGCATGCAATCGTCTATCTACAGTCAATGTAATTTTAGATGACCTTCAACAAGGCCAGTTGGTAAACTCGGAAGCGATTCGGGCTTTATCGGGGACGATTTCTCACATAACATCGGTGATTTCGCATTTCCAGAGCTTTATGGATAAAGATAAAGGCGGCCAAGACGATTTAAACTCGGCAGCGCCTCCGAATGAAGCGAGCGAGCGAACAATTGAATATGTTAATCAAGATAACATTAATGATGCAACAATTGTGAAGCCTTTTGTCTTGAACGATTCGCAAATCCTAATATGATCAATGGGCCGGAATCTGTTAACGATCTCACTAATCAAGAACCCATTGTTATTGATGATGCATGCGAAATACTAATGATAGCCTTGTTGTCGTGAAATTAAGCGAGAACGAACAGTTAAAACCTAATAATGATACAACAAGTGCTGAGCTGACTTCATCGCAAGAATGTAAATTAACTTACGCAAACACTGTAAAGTCATCTCATGCAATTGATACGAGTAATAAATGCAGAAATCACCAAGCAGAAACAAGGTGCCTTCTAGCGAGTCCGATGGTTTTATCGGAGTAGAGCGAAAGCGAAGAAAATAAAGAAATTTTTTCTATCTGGCATCGCCCAAGACGTGAATGAAAATCAGATTTTATCTTACCTAAAGAAGAAAATATAGTCCCAACATATATCTCCATTTTCCCTAGTCGGCGCAGTGGAACCTTTCATCGAAGATCCATGTCCCTCTGGCTGCTAGTTCACTCGTGCAAGAAGATAATTTCTGGCCAAAATTTGTTACTTGTAAGCCTTGGCGCCCAAAGGAGGAGCATCTTGCGAAGCATGAAATAAACTTAACCCATAAGGGAATTTTATCAACGTACGTGTAATGGCTCACACAATTCAAGTCAGAATATCTTCTCGCGCTCATGGCCATAGATCTAGGCAAAATGCGCGGAACATAGCTAACCTTAAGTACGTAAATATTGTAAAGCATGATGCTTTGACGGATGTTAACAATATTAATAGATCTAATTGAATAAGTCTGTCCAAAAGTCAGCACCTTGCAACAATCTTCAGTTCGTTCCATCTCTCCTACTGTCCAATACGATGTCAATTGTACCAAAGATTGACGAAATAGCCTATACGATTAGCCTGGAAAACCCTGATATAGCCTTTTTTACAGAGACTTGGCTTAAAGAATCGATACCAGACCAGTCAATTAAAATAAACGGATACCAATTATTTCGACGTGACCGCATTAACAGTTCACATGGGGGAGTTTGTGCATACATTAAAGACTCTATTGAAAGTAAAATTCTGTTAGATCTCCAAGCGGACGAATACGAAATACTATGGCTACTACTTCGTCCAGAAAGGCTGCCCCGTGGATTCCATAATATAGTTGTAGCGGTTATTTACCATCCACCCAATTCGGATAATAAAGCAATGCTGGATCATCTAAAAAACTCGTTAGAACGCGTTGAAACCATACACACTAATAGTGCGATCATTTTGGCTGGAGACTTCAACCAACTAGAGTTTAAATCAACTGCCAGGTGCTTCCAGCTTAAACACATGGTGACCTTTCCCACAAGAGGTGCAAATACCCTGGATCAAGTGTTTACTAACTTACATAAATTCTACACTGAACCTATTCCTAGCCCTCCATTTGGCTTATCCGATCATATAACTATCTTAATATTTCCAACAAGGCGACAAAGAACCGGGTGCCATAAAAGATTAATCAAAGTACGGGATAGAAGACCAAGTAAAGTTGGAAGTCTTGGGAGATTTCTGTCAAACATAGCTTGGGAAGACGTGCTATCAACCGCCCCGACTGTTGATGAGAAATTAGAAATTTTTACCGATCTTATCCATTGTGGATTAGATATCCTGATGCCGGAACGTTCGATAAAAGTTCATGTGTCTGATCGTCCATGGATGACTAACCAGCTTAAACGGCTCATTATTCAAAGGCAAAAGGCGTTTTCACGAGGAAAGGATGGTTTATTCAGGCATTTAAGGAATAAAGTAAACCGTGAAAGGAAGCGATGCCGAAAAAGTTATTATCTATCTAAAGTCCGTGGACTAAGGAAATTAAACCGCACAGATGGTGGCACGAAATCAAACTGTTATGTGGCTCTTCGGAAAAGCATAACCCAGATTTTCGATCAAGCTTGACTACGAACTTAAATTGCAACGATTACGAACTAGCAAATAAGATCAATGAAGCCTTTATCAGTGTATGGCAGACTACAATCCGCTGACTAATGACGTATGTGTCTTGAAGGAAGACGACGACGAACCAATACAAGTTACCGAAATGGTGGTCGCAAAAACTTTACGTGAATTAAGCGCCACAAAAGCGAATGGCCCGGACAAGTTACCAAACTGGGTACTGAAGACATACGCCGATATATTAGCACCTGCCGTTGCTGATATTATCAACTGCTCATTCCAAACGTGCAAAGTCCCACAAGCATGGAAGATGGCTGACGTTCCCCCCATCCCTAAACAATCAAAGATCACGGACTTTAATAAAGATCTAAGGCCAATTTCTCTGACGTCAACCTTATCAAAAGTGGCAGAAAAATTCATCATTGACAGAGGACTGAGGCCGACTTTGCTTAGATCCTTGGATCCATCACAATTTGGTTTTGTACCAGGCTCGTGTACAACGTTTGCTCTTATCTCAATGTTACACAAATGGCTAACTGAAACCGATGGCACAGGCTCAGCGATAAGAGTAGCCTTACTCGATTACAGGAAAGCCTTCGACTTGGTTGATCATAATTTGCTAATTGCAAAATTACTCAGTTATGGTTTAAAACCCACAATCGTAAATTGGATTACGGACTTTCTACGAAATAGATTACAGCGAGTAAAGATATCAACCGAAGGTGTATCCGACTTCCTACAAGTTCCAGCGGGCGTTCCACAAGGAACCAGGATTGGTCCATGGCGTTCTTAGCCATGATTAACGATCTACGTATCAATGGTTCCCCACAAATAGTATATGGAAATTTTGCAGACGACACGACCATTTCTGAAGTCATCTTAAGGAACATGGAAAGTAGATTACAAGATACAATAGACCAAGTTGCTAAATGGTCCAATGAAAATAAATTTCAGTTAAATCCGATAAAGTGGTAAGAGCTCCGAATTGACTTTACTAGAAGACCCTCTACTGATGATGGTTTGATTCTAAATGGCGAACGCTTTGAACTTGTTAAATCAGCTAAACTACTGGGTATGACCATCACGGAAGACCTAAAATGGAACAGTCATATCGAAAATATTGTATTAAAAGCATCAAAACGACTATACTTATTAAGGCAGTTAAAACGTGCAGGTGTAGATCATCATTCCTTGATTCAATTCTACTGTGCATGCATTAGATCCATCTTAGAATACGGCTGCCAAGTTTTCCACTCAGGCCTTCCTGATTATTTGTCGGTGGATATGGAACGTGTCCAAAATCGAGCCTTGCGGATAATCTACCCGGAATCAAGTCCAAAAGTCGCATTGAAGGAAGCAAAATTATTAACACTGAAGGACAGAAGAGAAAAGTTATAACAAAAGCTATTCTCGTCCATCGAAACAAAAGATGATCATAAATTACGCCATTTACTACCTAAAGAAAACTTACCAACACATAATTTTAGAGAAATGAGAAGATTTAATCTTCCTATTATTAATACGAATAGGTTATTAAACTCTTTTATCCCAAATTATGCGAAAAAATCAAACTTTAAGCATATTAGTATAGTCTTAGTATTAATACTTTATCGTAGCGGAACATTTTACAGTAATCTTAAATTTAATAGAATTTTATAGCAACATGTTGTAAATATAGTAAACATATTCCATATTTTATCTAAAATTCTTTGCCTGTAAATTCAATTGCAATTCAGTCGTAAGACTGCAAAATTGATCAATTAAACATTATTATTATTATTATATTATAACATTATTATTGTTTCTCAGCAACCAAAGCGCGATAAAGATCACTAAACATAGCAAATTAAAAACCGATAATGTTTTAGACAACACGTTTTATTTCGACATAACCATCTCCGTTTTCATTCACGTCTTCTACGTTTGCTTGCTTCTTTCCTGAGTTGTAAGAACCACCTCCTCCACCACAAGATTGATTATCATTATTTCCTGATGCTCCACCAGAATATCCCCCACCTCCTCCTGCACCTCCTCCGCCTCCATACGCCCCTCCACCTCCTCCAAATCCACCGACAGCATTATGATAGCGAGCACGTCCTCCTGCACCCCCCTGAATAAATCCTCTCCCTCCTTCCCCGCCTCGGCCATAGGAACCGCCAAAATGAGAACTGCTGCGTCCATTGCTGTAAAATCCACCACCACCACCACCTTTAACAACAAATATTATATTCTTAAATATTTTAAGTTACAAAAATATTTAATCTCAAATTGTTAGTTACAATTGCTTAGTCGCCGTTGGTATAGGGCGTAAGAAATTCCCATGTGCTAGCCCTGGGTACAGCTACGCAAAAATTCAATTAAAAAATAAAATTTGCCATTCGAAATGATTCTGTTCGTCTAAACCTCACAAGATGTATCAAAACTATATAGACGTCTTCTAGGCGAACGCGCGCAGTCATCGTTAGTAAGGAAAATACTGTTTTTATTGGAAAGGAGAGTGTTTTTAGAAGACGATTTAAAAGGTAAATTTTGGTAAACCGAGAAAAGCATTCACTTAATCATCATTTGCTCAAATTAGTTACCATGCTGATAGAATATCCGTGTCGCGATAGGGCAATCTCTAAAGAAGCTGTCAGAATCAAGAATTAAACGTGCCTGCAGAACAGCTTGCGCTTAAAAATACAACTGTTTTCGGTGATCGCTTCAAATATTGCCTTTTGTGTATTTGTTTAGTAATGACCTGTCACTAGAATTAACGTGGTTTAAGAAATTGCGCAAATATTGAAAACCTATTCGAGTTTTCGGTCTAGTTGGGATTACCTGAGTAATCATTGTCTGCTTCTAATGCGCCACTCCCATTCTTCCCCCCAGACCAAATGGCACACGAGCGTTCACATTGATTTCTTCTTCCAGATGTTCTTGTATTTGCATCACAGTTTTCCATTCTGTTCCTGAGATTTTCAACGCCACCCCCGCCCCCAGCAACAATAAGCGGCGTGTTTGACGATGTTGCTACGAATGACCCGCCACCTCCCCCTGACGTCGAACTTGCAGTATTCATTGGAGCTGTCTGTCCAACCAATATTTTAATGACATCTCCTTTCTCAAAGTTAAATTCACCCCTCATATAAGCCCCACGACCTCGAGCAGTTGAGCCGTATTTATCATATCCTCCAGCTGCACCAACTGCAGTGATTTCATATGTTCCAGTGTAGGGAACTGTCCAGAACTGTGTCCCATTCTTGAGAGTCACCATGTTGTCATTATCTTTCCCCACATAGTAGGAGCCCAGAGATGAAGGACCAAGACGACCAGTTGCTCCAAGACTTGTAAAGTTAGCGTGGAACATTCTTATTGCTAGAAATTAATAGATAATTAAGGTATATGGATGTACTTTACATTTTGCAATCGAACTCACATAATTCAAACAAAACACATAATGTATAAAATATGCACCATAATTCATGGGGAAAACATATCAATCACAACTTTTGTTTTACAACTGTCTACAAAAAATCCGAAATATCGGTGCTTGTCATTGACCGAAATCTTCAAAAATTCTTGCACCTTTCTGGTATTTTTCGAAGGGTTTTTCCCTTGTTTCTAGCCCTGTTGCTGATTTAACAATCAAGAAATTTTAGAAATCTTTTGATTGCAAAAATGTCCTGTTTTATTCGGTCAGTAGTAGCTCTTGTTGCCTGACTCTTGGTTATTTGAACAAAAATATTACTTTTTTACGTACCATACCCACATATTTTTTATCTTAATAGCGTGGATGACTTAATATAATTATAGTAGAATGCTTGTAACCGTTTTTTAACAAATACAAAATTTAAATATTGCAACAATATTTCCACAAT